>NW_006204462.1:932844-933216 GCF_000334495.1 Tupaia belangeri chinensis | reverse complement strand
GACGGAGGCAGGACTGTCGATGAGCCTGCCCCAGAGTCCCGGAGGACTGCCCCGTCAGGCCGGATGGTGGTGGGTTCTCTCCTGGGCGTCTGTGCTTTTTGGTGGGGGTCATCTGGAGTGAGTGTATATGCACACATGCTCACATGTGTTCACGCATGCTTGTGTGCATGTGTGCACACACATGAATTCAGTGAAAACCTGAGGTCGGTGTGCAGGGAGTTGGAAGTAAGTCAGCACCATGCCAGGTCTGTGCTGCTTTTAGGAACCTGGACGTGGCAGCCCGCCTCCCGCCCTTGGGCCTCACCATACTCAGGTGGTGAGAGAGTGCGGGAAGCCACCGGAGTCCTGTGAGAGCCAGCCCTCCTCTCCCCC
>NW_006204462.1:930027-931515 GCF_000334495.1 Tupaia belangeri chinensis | reverse complement strand
GCTTCGGCTCGCCGGCCCTCGGGTTCCGGGATGCACTGCGGGCGTCCTGGGAACCACGGTCGGCTGTGCTCCCTCGAGCCGGACCTGCGGTGACGCTCCTTCCCGGACCCCCGGACCGCGTTCTCGGTCCCTGTCCCGGCCCGGACCCTCGGCGCCTGCCCTCCGAGATGCGCTCCCGTGCGGAGCCTGAACTGCTCCGTCTTCCGGATTTCCAGGCGGAGGGAGGCGGCGTCCCTTGGCGACAGGTCCTTACTGGGGCCAGACTTCCCCCGCTCGTTCTCCCCTATGGGCTCCTCAGGGGGCGTTTACGTGCCGGGGGCGTTTACGTGCCGGGGGCTGCAGAAAGTCCACGGAACATGCACGTTATGAAAAACTACGCTTGGATTTGCCTTGTCTCATAAAGTACACTCAACTTCGCTCTGCCTCGCTGCTCCTTTTTTTTTTTTGGAGAGGTTTTCGCTGTAGGGCACACGCAGACAGAGACATAGAGACAGAAAGCGAGAAATCACCCCCCAGGGGGGATGACCACGCCGCAATCCCTTCTCCTCCATTCTCCTCTCGGGATCTTGGGCACGGACGCACACGCGCCCGGCGTGGGTTTTAAGCCACCGGGTCCGGGACGTGAACCGCAGTCGACTACGTGGGAGTCCAGCGACATAGCCATTACGCTAACTGCTGGTTCCCCCTCCACTACTTTTTGAAGACTCTTCTAGTGTAAGGGCTCTGGGCCAGGCGGTGGGTGTGACGGCCGCAGGTTCCCGGGAGGCCAGGCTGGCACTGGCTGCGAAGGGAGGGAGGCAGGACTGGCGATGAGCCTGCCCCAGAGTCCCGGAGGACTGCCCCGTCAGGCCGGATGGTGGTGGGTTCTCTCCTGGGCGTCTGTGCTTTTTGGTTGGGGTCATCTGGAGTGAGTGTATATGCACACATGCTCACATGTGTTCACGCATGCTTGTGTGCATGTGTGCACACACATGAATTCAGTGAAAACCTGAGGTCGGTGTGCAGGGAGTTGGAAGTAAGTCAGCACCATGCCAGGTCTGTGCTGCTTTTAGGAACCTGGACGTGGCAGCCCGCCTCCCGCCCTTGGGCCTCACCATACTCAGGTGGTGAGAGAGTGCGGGAAGCCACCGGAGTCCTGTGAGAGCCAGCCCTCCTCTCCCCACCAGGCCGAGGGCCCCTCTGCTGACCGCTGGCGCCTCAGCCTGGCCTAGCTGTCTGCGGGAGGGGAAAGAGAACCCAACGCTGGAGCAGTTCTGCAGGGACGTCTCGGGGGAGGCTGCCTGACTCGAGGAGGATCTTGGCCCAGAAGGGAAGGACGGCCAGACAACCCAGAAGGCGAAAACCACCCAGCACGCAGCACCAGCACCCAGCACGCAGCACCAGCACCCAGCACGCAGCACCCAGCACCTAGCACCCAGCACCAGCACCCAGCACCCAGCACCAGCACCCAGCATGCAGCACCCAGCATCCAGCATGCAGCAACCAGCA
>NW_006204462.1:928470-929635 GCF_000334495.1 Tupaia belangeri chinensis | reverse complement strand
AGAGCCAGGCCTCCAGGAGCACACAGCCTGCCTGGGAGCACCTGCCAGATCCCTGCTTTGGCTGGGTAGCCCAGCCTGCAGCCCAAGACCTCTCTCTCATGGAAGAAATAAACTTTAAAAGAGTGAGCAGGCCAGCAGGCGGAGTGTTGGTTAAAGGCATTAGATTCCCACGTGGCAGACTGTGGTTCAAGGCCCAGACCTGATGGCTTGGAATCAAGCTGGGCGGGTGTGCCTACATGCCCCAGATCCAGGAGAGTGGGTCCCGGGTTTCTGCTACTGTCCTGCAGTAGATGGCCACTTCCCCCGGGCGGCAGGACAAGGCAGTCTGCAGGGCCCTACTGGCTGCTTAGGAGTGGGTGGGGGCGGCCCCCACTGAGCTCTTGACCCGTGCCTCATTTTACCTCACCATCTTCAGGAGCAGCGATGTTCCCGTCACTCACTGTCGGCGGCACGCACTTGATGCTGGGTCTCGGGGTCACACTAGTGAAAGTCAGCAAGCAGTGGCTCTGGCAGAGAGAAAAACGCTGGCTGGGAGGAGAGGAAGTTCCTTTTCGTCGTCTGCTCTCTATGATGGCCGAAAGTCTGTCAGAGTGTAGTGGACGGAAAATCTAACAGACCACTGGTCTCCACTTAAAAATTAAAAACAAAATGAACTGATGGCAACGAAGAATTGCTTTTGTGTTGGGTGAAAACTCTCAGGTTTGCCAGCTCACAGCCTGGGTTAGGCTGGCGATGATGTGAGCAGTAATGGTGGTGGAAGACACTGTCATTCCAGAGTATCTGCCAGGTGCTCTGCAAACCCTATGCTCCCAGGGTGACCTGCCAGGTGCTCTGCAAACCCTGCGCTCCCAGGGTGGCCTGCCTGGTGTTCTGCACAGCCCGGGCTCCCTGGGTAACCCACCGTAGCAGCCACTGCTGTCGTCTGTGTTGTTTGGTGAGAGGCCAGCTGGGACAGTTGGCTGTCCAGGTGACAGGACTGATCTGGGGCTGCACACTCCCAAGCTGGGGCTTCAGAGCTGGTGGGAAAAGTGCCACGAAGGCTCTCCCTTGTTAAGACCTGACTGCAAGGCCCGGGGACAGGCGGCTACCGAAACCCGATGGTAGCTGGCGTGACCCTTCCCTGCTCGTCTTAGAAGCACTCGTGGGACTCTGTCCCCCCCCCGCC
>NW_006204462.1:926028-928263 GCF_000334495.1 Tupaia belangeri chinensis | reverse complement strand
GTGCCCCCCCCCCCCCCCCCCCCGTTTGTCATCTCCTCTAGAGAGGCTGCAGGGGCCAGCTCTGTGTTCGAAAGCTCCTGATACTGGAGTGTGGTGTCCCTCTGGTCATGCAGCCATCCACAGCATGGCTCCTGGTGACTGCATGATGACAGTGGGTGGGTGGCTGTGAGGGGAGATGGCTGCACTTGGGACGAGGGAGAAATACTGTGTGTGATGGCATTTGTGCGGCCCTGGCTTGGGTGACCCAGGCACGCCTATGCTGGGTGCGCGGTGACACATTCTGGGTCCCCTGCCAGAGACAGGGAGAGAGGCAGTGAGGGGAGCACTTTCCGTGGGGCCTGGTCACACCACAGCCCTTCCTCCAGCCCTGTGGCCTTGGGCTGCCCGAGTGCCCCACATGGTTCAGGTGAGCTGGACTGGGGACTGGAACTGCCACTGGGGCCCTGCGTCTGCCACTGCGGCACCACGAGCGGGGCCTCTGAGGCTGTGACCAGTCTCCCTGTTATGTGGACCGTGTGCTCATGACACATGTTGAGGTCTCATCGCCCCTGGGACGGACTCAGAGGTGGGCTGGGAGGTGCTTGGTCATGGGGCTGGAGCCCTCACGAGCGGGATTAGTGCCCTGGTAAGAAGGCCAAAGAGCTGGCTCGCTCCCTTTCCACCACGTGGGCTCAGTGAGAAGTTGCGGCTGCAGCCGGCCAGGGCCTCACCGGACCTACCTGCAGGGGCTGGCTCGGACTTCCAGTCTCTGGGTCATGACACGCTTGGTTTATAAGCCACCAACTGGGACATCTCAACCAACCCCTGCCACACAGCCTGAGCCCTGGTCACGCAGCTGTCACTTTAGGCTTCTGAAGAAGAAAAAGTGACTCAGATATTTTAGATACTTAGACGTGCCTGGTTACCTGCATTGTCTTCCTCCACGCAGAGGCATTTCAGAGTGAGAACGCAGTTGCAGGGGAGGGCGAAGAGGGGTGGGAGTTTGGGCGGCAGAGAGGGGCGCGCAGGAGCCCATGGACTGAGGGAGCAGGCTGAGTTGCTGAGAGGTCACTGCTGCTGCCCCAGGACAGCTGACAATGGCGTGGTTGTTTCCAGCGGAAGCCCGCGCACTGGCTGAACGTCCGAGGAGCTAGTACTCGCTCTCCCGAGAGTTCTCAGACCTCTGTTCGGAATCCGAGTGAAGCACAGTAATCTCGTCGCCAGTTTTCCAGTGACCACTTTTTCCGCTCTTCGGCTTTTTTCCCTTTGCAGACACATTAAGCTAGTAGTTTCCACGATGCCATAAACGTGCACAAGTAGAGAAACACATGGCCGAGTTTAAGACGGAAGACACAGGGTGTGTACTTTAGACCGTAGTTACCATTCTCTGAGCTTGAATGCTATAGCTGTCTACCGAGATGTGTAAACAGGGACCCTACCCCGACACAACCCACGAGCTATTTTGGTACGTAGTTCAAGTGCCTGTTTATCTTCTTTATTGCTGACGTGTCTTACTCATGATTTTTGGATTTTAAAGAAGGCTTCTTTATAAAGGAAGTAGCTGCTGAAAGGGTGAACCTGATGCCCTCGTACGCAGCGTCCGGAACAGGCCAGTCCGTGGACTCAGAGGAGCGTGGCGGTGGCTTAGGCTGGGGCTGCCGGCGGAGGCTGGGGACCTGTGGCTGGGGGCCGGGGGCACTGCAGACGGAGATTTGACAACTGTGGCTAATACAGGGCTTTTCCCGCCAGTGGGAGGCAGTTGCACTGAGACCACAGTGGCATCTGGAGCCCGTCCCTTCCCCTTACACCTCACTCTGGCATGGGGAGGACCCCGGGGAGAGCCGCGTTTGCGTCTCCTCGTCCCTGAAGCTGGAGTGTGGCCGCAAGTTGAAACCCACACAGTGCCCCATTTCTGGTGCAATTAACAAGGAAGGATGTAGGCTGTTGCTGTGTGTAGTTTTAGCTCCACCACAAAACTGTCTTGTAAAACCAGGAACTATGGGACCAGCAGTTGGCATAATGGCTGTGTTGCTGGACTCCCATGTAGTCAACCACGGTTTGAGTCCTGGACCAGGCGGCTTTAACTCACATCGGGCGCATATGCGTGTGTGCCAGGATCCTGAGAGGAGAATGGAGGAGAAGCGATTGCGGCGTGGTCATCTCCCCTGGGGGGTGATTTCTCACTTTCTGTCTCTCTGTCTCTGTTTTTCTGGCAAATGCACGCACCCTATAGCAAAAACCTCTTAAAAAGAAAAA
>NW_006204462.1:922732-923681 GCF_000334495.1 Tupaia belangeri chinensis | reverse complement strand
CTGCTAACCACAAGATGGCTGCTGTGCCGCATCAACTGATGGTCAACTCTGCTTGCCAGAACCGCCTTCCTGAAACTGTATTCCATGGAGACTCACCTACAGTTGCGGAACTGCACGAGACCCACACTTGATCCAACCTTGAATGGAATCTATTTTCCCTATTGTTAAAAACTTTGGACTCGTGACCCCTCTCCCTCTACTCGCAGGTATCGCATTTTCAATGACCCCTCTGGAGGATAGCTGTCTATAGCAGAGATAGAGTAATTGGGAGAGGGGGAAAGGGCTGAGGGTCAAACATAGGATAAAAAACATATTTATATGTATGAAAGTAGAAATGGAACAGTATTGGTGACGACATGCTTGATTAAGACACTATGTAGTTTATCCTAGATGGGAAACTACACTTGGTGTGTTGTGATGATACTCAGGGAATGAGTGTTAGGCAATATAATTTAATATAAAAAAAGTAATAAGCAGGAGGAAAAAAAAATGCACATTTGATGACTGAAGAGAGTTGTATGGACACAACTGGGGTCTACTTTATAATATGTTCATTCTACTCCCTGGGGTTTATGCCTAGGATCAGATTTGGATACATGTGTAAGGATATGTCAGCTGTGCTAGCTAGTGGATATACTTAGACTAATTGAGTTCATTGGTAGAACAATTGAATGGGGGGGGGCGGAAGGCATTGAGGGCAATCATGAATGTCAGGGACAATGGAGGAGGAAGATGGGACATGGCAGAGGGTGGGGATGGGGAATCTAGGATGGCAAAACAAAAGGCAAGGTATGCAGGACACAAAAATTGGGAAATCATTTGCTGAGAACATATATGTTGATGTGCTTGATTGAGCCAATGCACAGTGTATTTTGGATGGAAAATTCATATGTGTGTTGTGATGAGAAAAAAAAAAAATTTATAATAAAAAAAAAAAAAAAAAAAAAAA
>NW_006204462.1:911480-922333 GCF_000334495.1 Tupaia belangeri chinensis | reverse complement strand
AAGAAAAAGGTTAAAAAAAAAGAAAGAAAGAAAAACAGCAATTACAACAGGAAGAAAGAATTATATTTAAAGAACAATGACTCGTCTGTGGGAGATCAAGCCCATCACACCAGCCCTGCACTTTCTCTGGCCTCACCAAGGGCCTGAGAGTCTAGAGGACGACCCTCTGCTAGGCTGCCAGTTGTGCGAGGGTGGATAAACACGCACACACAGACACATGGAAGGGCACTGCTCCGTGAAAAGCACAGTGTCCAGCGTGCAGGGGCCGTGGTAAATGTGGTACGGGCTTTCTGAATCAGGACGAGCGGTTTTCTTTTTTTGTGAGAGATTTTCGCCATGGGGCGTGTGCGCTCGCCAGACAGACAGAGCGAGACAGAGAGACAGAAAGCGAGAAATCGCCCCCGGGGGGATGGTCACGCCGCAATCCCTTCTCCTCCATTCTCCTCTCGGGATCTTGGGCACGCACGCACACGCGCCCGACGTGAGTTTTAAGCCACTGGGTCCGGGACGTGAACCGCGGTCGACTACGTGGGAGTCCAGGGACATAGCTATTACGCTAACTGCTGGTTCCCAGGACGAGGGGTTTTCTGCTAACGGGAGGCGGCCTCGGCTTCAAGTGCTCCCCTGACCTGACGTGCAATTGCTGTCTGCTCCCCAGGTGATGCAGAATGCCATCGGTGACTGGGTAACTCGGTCATGAGACCCCCGGCAGAGTGCAGCCAGGAGAGGCCTGCTCTGTGTGAAGCCTCGCTGGGCAAACACTCGCCCGTGGTGGGTGTTGCTGCTGCTAACTTCTCTCGCTCTCCAGTCTCCTTTGAGAACTGCCAGGACAGTTTTACATCCTGTCTCTGCTGAGGAGCACCATCCTGAGATGACACGGCCCACCTTAGTGGCTTCAGCCTTCAAGCTGCCCTGAGTGGTGTCAGTGCCGGGACACCACGCAGGTAGAAACCTACGACGGGACTAGCAGACAGAGAGCTGCCACGCTGGGGGGACATGCTTGGCCAGCCATTCCCACAGATCCAGAAGGAGCTTGCAGTGGGCCAGCGCCTGGCAAGCTGCTGCAGCTCCTCCTCTGTCCTGGAGGGGCATCCCCCAAGTGACCTGGGGGTGTTCTGAGGACAGGCGCCTGCAGGCTGCTCCGTCCCAGCCGTGGCAGCGTTTGTCCAGGGTTGCACCGAAAACTCAGCCGACTTTTCTGGCCAGTGCATGTTGTCCCTTTATCTCTGTCCACGAACCTCCCCCTTTTATTATCTCGAAGAGTAGCGTGCGTCAAGTATGTGCCAGGCCTGTGTACTGGAAGAACTGTCTTCTTTAGTTGAAGAATTATTAACTTTATCATTATTATTATGTTTTTAAAATTTTGCTGCAGGGCACATGCGCTTAAGAGAGCTAGAGAAAGTGAGAAAGCAGGCCTCCAGGTGTGGGACTCCCCAAACCGCAGTGGACCATGTGGTGTGGGAGTCCAGCATCTTAACCACCATACCACCTGCTAGCCCCTGGAAGTACTTTCCGAAGTTGACATTTAAAACTGGGAAAGGGAGGGAAGAGCGCACAGTTCGTATTGCCCCGGGCCTGAGGGGGAGGAGCCTTGGTCGTTGCTGGCCTGGGCAACAGGGGTAATGGTCAGAGCTGGACCCGAGCCAGGGGACAGGAGGGCTAGCGGGCCTCACGGCAAGGGCTTTGCAGGGCGGAGAAGGGCAGGGACGGGCTGGGGTGAGTGGGCTGAGGGGCAGGTACAGGCCCTGCTTGCTGGAAGAGGACTCAGAAGGGCCAGAGGGACGTTCGAGGGCTTCTGTGGCAGCCTCGGGGATCATGGGATGAGAAGAACCAAGCACAAGAAAGGAGACAGGAGTGAAGACGTTCTGTTTGAACAAGCGACTCGCTGTTCGGAGTTTTATTTTTGGTCAGATGTATCACAAAATGGTAAGATATGGCTTCAGGAAAAGGTATGCGTTAAGGCAAAATGCAAACAACCACACAAGATACCCCATACCCTCGGGAACAGGGCGGGGGCGAAGCACCGCCCACACGGAGCGACTGGAGCATCCGTGAGGACGTGGAGGAGCTGGGGCGGGACTGCACAGGGGACAGCCCCGGGGAGGGAGCTTGCAGTTCCTGAAGGTCATCCTTCAACCACCACTGCTGGAATACCTTCGGCCGTTGTGATGGGTACAACGTTCCTACCTCCTTGCCGAGGAGGGATTCAGGTGTGTGTGACCACACAGATGAGACTGTCATCGCAGCCTACTTTACATACCTAGGATGGGCATGACACGTGTTCACCAGCAGATGCACAACGCGTGTCCTGCGGGGGAGCACTGCTCAGCCAGGGGAAGGAGCTACTTACCGGAGCCTCTGTCAGGAGAGGACTCTCAGTGTCGATGAGAGAAGCCAGACAGAGTGAACCCTGTGTGTGCCGATTTAAGTAAGGTTCTAGAAAATGAAAACTCATCCTGTGCTGGAGGTAGGTCAGTGGTTGCCAGGAGACAGGAGAGGGTGAGAGTGGCCATCAGAGTGGGAAGTGGCCTCCTTCCCTGTCTGCGTCCAGGACAGCACCACTGCCATCCAGTCCCCCTGGCCTGCTGGTGGCACGATATAAGGCAGCCCGTTTTTGGAGACACAGGATTGGACGGGCACCTTGGGCTTCCAGAAACTTCCTCAGAGCAATGCTGTAGGCAGGCTGTCCCTTCTGCCCTTTCCAAGGGGCAGGTCAGTCTTGGCTGAGCTGGCCAGAGGCCCCAGCTGCCCTCTCTCCTCGCCAGCATTTGTCCTGGGCTCCCACATAGCTAATTTGAGCCTAGCTGGTACTTGGAGGACTGGATGGCACCAGGAGGACCAAGAATCCCGCGGGGGCAAGAATGTTGGCCTGGGGATGGTGGAACACAGTCACAGGCACAAGGGGTATCCGCCCAGTGCTAGTGCGACCTGGGCGACATCACAGAGGGGACAGGGGAGTGATGGTTGTGGCCTTCGGAGGGGTGCACAGAAAAGGAGGGCCGCGCACCTGAGCAATCAGCGGCATGGGCGCCCGGAGACTTGGGGGTCGGGGCCCTCCATCGTGGATGGCAGTTGGGCAGGCGCCTGGCTGCAGATCAGGCAGAAGTGCAGAGCCACCGGGCCAGGCAGCCAGGAGGGAAGACCTGGGCAGCCCACGTCCGGGGAGCTGGGGGCAAGCGCGGCAGGCCAAGGCTGCCCATGGCGATGGTGGGCTGGGTGGGCCCAGGAGTGATATGCTTGGCCATAGTTTCTGATCGCACAGCCATGTTGAGAGAAGGCGCAGCCACTGTGGGAGAGGCACCAAAGACCCATGTGACAAAGTGGCTGGGCAGTTGGTATGAGGGCTGGAACGTGGCCGAGGGAGGGGCCGGGCATCTTGCGGGATGCTTCCCAGCACAGGGCGACAGCACAGAGAGCGCCAGGCGGCCTTGTGGGCTGGGGACATGCTCCTGGCATGATTGGGCCTGCCACATGGTGGGGTGTGCTGGCCGTGGCCTCACACCTCCCGCTCACTTGGCCGTGGTCTCCCGGCCTGGCTGAGCTGGGTGGGCTCAAAGCAGATCCACCTGCTGATGTGGCCCTTGGACGGGGCTTGGCTCAAGGCTCCCTGGCTGCCTGACGCTCACCTGCACAGGCTCTCAGCCTCCCTGGGGCGCCCTGCCTAGGTCACAACCCCCAGCTCCTCTTCCAGCATGGCTGTCCCTCTCCCTCTGCTCGGGGAGGACCCCGTGCACTCCCAGGAGGGGAGGCAGAGGCTGCCTGCCTGCTCCCACAGCAGGAGCTGCCTGGAGCACTGTGCTGCGAAGGTCCCAGAGTGTATTCGGGCATTGCCCCAAAAGCCATGGCCATGGCAAGGTCCACCACGAGCCAAAGGAGGGGGCTACACTCCCATTAGTCACCATTGCTGGCCTGGGGTGTCCTGCAGACCTCTCCCTGACAGGTCATGGCGGGCGGTGTCAGGCAGTTAGGACCAGGCTGGACCACCTGGGACCTGTCCTGCGTTCATGGCCCAGACCTCTGAGCACCCCACGGGGCGAGGGCCTGGCAAACTACAAATGAACTTGAGAAATGAAAGACGGGCTCTGACATGCACGATGAGTGATAGCTAAAAAGTGGCATTACAGCACTGAGGACCCTGTGTGACACTCACTGTAAGCTAGTCCATGGCTTAGTTATGGTCTGTGAGCAGTAATATTTCACACTGAAAGGGCGAGTCGCCCGGGATCCAGACGAAGACTGGCAGCGAAAGGAAGGCAGGGTTTCCGTGTCCGACCTGGGCCGTCCGTGCTCAGGCAGGGCTGCCCGAGGACCTTGCCCTCATACCTCCTGGTCGCGACTGTCTCCACCTCCCGTTAGCTAATCCTGGCATTAAACAGGATTTCAAGAAGTTTATTTCTCCCATGAGGGAGACAGATGGCACCCACAAAAGGGGGCGGATGCTGCGATGCGCCCCTGCCTCGCCAGGAGTCACCCGCTCCGTGTGCTCGCAGAGGTCCCAGGGCGTGCGCCTGGATCTCCGGGTGGCCCCGACGGCCGGCGTCGCGGCCTGCTCACCACCCGGCTGGCGTTAGGTTTTAGAAGTCGATTTTCCCACGGGAAGGAGAGTGTCTGCCCAGCCGACCGTGCGGGTACTCTGGTCTGTCTCGCATTCCGCGGTATTTTCTTCCTGTAGTAAGCCGCGTAAGACATTACCAGAAGCACACACGCTATCATAAAGCAGTGGTGAGAACGCACGAGAGAACAGGAAGCCCCTCCTTCGCAGGCTGCAGGCCCCTGCCCACGCCCGCCGCTGGGGCGGCGCTCTTGCCCGCCGTCACCTGGCTGGCCGCCCCGTCGGTTCTCATTGCGGCTGCTTTAAAAGCGCCTGGGAGTTGGCTCAGAAAGGCCGGTAGCACACAGGAGCGAGCGCTGGCCCTTCGGCCGAGTCCTGCCGCGGCCGGCTAGTCTTCCAGCTTTTCCTGACGGCCGGCGTGGTCTGCGACAAGTGGAGGCCCGCGCGGGGCGGGTGTCAGCTAGACCCCAGCCCCGTGAGCCTCGGCTCCGTCCGCCCATGCGCGTTCCCGGGTGTTTCCAGCGCCTTGGTCCCAGTGCGCATGAGCGCGCAGCGCCGCCCGCAGCTTAAAGAGAAGCACGCGGGCGGATCAAACGGTGGCGGGGACAGACGGCCCAGACGGCCGGTGCTGGTCATCGAACCCACCGCCCCGCGGACACCTTCAGCATACATCGATTCGTCTTAAAGAGGGTCCTCGCCGGAGAACGCTGCATCGTTTAAGATGCCTTTCCACAAGGACTTAGGGGAGACACCTTGAGAGAACATCGCTGAGGAAATTACTATTTTAGGAACAGAAAGTCAACTTTCCAAAGTGATTAAACTATACAGAGGTAATTGTGTAATTAAAAAAAAACCTTAAATCATGGTTTCATTTAGAGAGGGACTGCATTATTTTCATAAATGAACCAAACTTACAAAGTGTACTCATTTTATTTAAGGCTGAAGAGTCCTACAAATAATTTCAATACCAAAAAAAGCTGATAACATTTTTGAGAATTATTTTAGTTGTGACAAACATTATGGTGACTATTAATACAGCAATCTGGTTTATTGGGAGGTTAAATTATAAATTTTTTCAAGTAGGTTAAAAAGATTTGTTTTTCCAAAAACAACTCATTTATTCTCTCATTCTGTCATAAAATTAGAATTAGCTTCTCTTTTGAGTAACAGGTATGCTATTACCACAGAGTAAAAATCTTTTGAAGAGGGACCACAGATGGCATAATGGTTACGTTGCTGGACACCCACATAGTCGACTGCGGTTTACGTCCCAGACCCAGTGGCTTAAAACTCACTCTGGGCATATGTGCATGTGTGCCCAAGATCCTGAGAGAAGAATGGAGAAGGGATTGTGGCATGGACATCCCCACTGGGGTGGTGGTGGTGATTTCTTGCTGTCTCTGTTTCTGTTTCTCTTTATCTCTCCAGCGAGTGCACATACCGTATAGCAATCTCTCTCTACAAAAAAAAAAAAAAAAAAATCCCCCGAAGATTCTCAGATCTACTTTCTCTTTTTCATGAAAAGAAAATGTGGAATCATTTTTTAGTACATTTATGATGCACCAGTTTTCATAAAACAGAATACTGAAAGATAGTCACAAATAGTACTATAGTGAGCCAGGAGGTGGCATGGTGCTTAAGGCTCTGGATTCCCACATAGCTGACAAGGGTTCGCGTCCCAGACATGGCAGCTTAAAAATCACACTGGGCACATGTGCTTGTGTGCCCAAAATCCTGAGAGGAGAATGGAAGAGAAGGGATTGTGGTGTGGCTCCCCTGCCCCAGGGGGTGATTTATCACTTTCCCTCTCTCTCTGTCTGTCTCTCAGGCGAGTGCACAAACCCTATAGCGAAACCTGAAAAAACAAACAGTTGTAGCAGCACCTTCGGGGCGAGGCTCAGACTTCGAGATACTGTACTTGTTCAGGAGAGTTCAGACAAGCAAGCCCAGTACTCACACTGGCTCTACTCTTGAAATTCATTTTCTGATGCTGGGAGTTAGGCACGATTTAATACATATTTGAAGTAAAGTGAATGTGCCCTGAGCTCCTTGCAGAATAAGAACTGTAGCAGTATGGGAACGCCACCTCAGTCATCAGACCCGCTAGTTACATTGATAGGTTTGATCATCTAGTTAAGGTCAACGGCTGCTGCTTGAAGAGCCTCAATATATTTGTTTCTATTTTATTCTTATAAAATTTTAAAAGAAAATTTAAAATTTAAAAGAAATTTTGACTACCTCGTGGAGTAGGCAAAATACCAAAGCTTCAATGCAAATTTGCATACTGCATTAACACTGGGCTTCTCTAGGGCTTGGGAAGGTGTCCGCAGCCTCACGTGCCCTCTGCTAGTGGGAGAGGCCCTTACTCGGGTGTTCCCAGGACATGATGTTGGTCTTCCTGAAAACCACATCTGAGCTCTTTGTGCTTGTTTTCATAGACAAGGAGCAGAACTGCTACCTTTATGAGCCTGCAGGATCGACCTTTTTGATGTCACTCAAGCTGCAACAAGGGCCATGAAGGCAAACTTGCTGTCTTACAAAGGTCACCTCCTGCCTCAGACCCGAGGCAGACAAAGGCCTCTCCGGCACTATCTGACTTCTCACTGCTTATTTCCAGGTCTGACCATCTGGGTTTTACAGCTCCTACCTCAGCATAATCTTGGAGGCTGGACTTCGATTCCTAAAGACGCCACTGATGGGGTGAGGAAAGGAATGCACGGTGAGGCCCACTGCAGGGGCCCGCAGAACCGAGGCAGTGTCTGAACAAGAAGAATGCAAACTAATCACACATAGAAACCAGTTTATTAGATTGTCAGTGATACTTTGAGACAAATTCAAGTTATTTTCTTGTACTTCATATAAACAGAAGGAAGGAGGACAGTTGGAAACTTCAAGCTTTGTTCAGCATGTGTGCAGTTAGCATCCACAGAAGCACCATCGGGTCTGGAGGAAGTAGCACCACAGGATTTAGGACCTAACTGTTTACATGCATCACTGGAGCGGTGGGACAGAGGTGCGCGGGCGCACGCCGTCGGTCGTGAACAACACGAGGTGATCCGACTCCTCCCACACAGCACAACACAGTCACAAGCAACGAGAACCTGCAAGCACAGCACAGGACAGGAACACCTCGTACCCTGTTAACACTACCGCAGCGACAGCTTGCGAAAAGCGCTTCTCGTCAGAGGCAGGAAAGGCCCTCCCTTGGTTTCTCAAATTCAGAGTTATGTAAGTTACATGATCTCTTAAGAAAGTATTTTCAAATCGATACAGTCTCTCTCCCTCGGTGCTGACAAATGGTTGTCTGAAACTGGAAGGGCTCTGCAAGTTAGAAAGACAGAGCCCTGCCCCAGTCAGCAGCGCCTGGGCACCGCGCCTGGGCCCAGCGCGGGCCGCGCCTTCCCTTCCACGAGGAGCACGTGCAGAAGCCTCCGCCGGCGGGCTGCGTTCGCGCCTTTACTCTGGAGTGGCATGAGAGATCACGCCCGATTCCTCGACCGTTTGTAGGGTCATAGGGCTGGTCCTTATGCTTGATTTGACAACAGGGAAAAGGGTTGAGAGTCTCTCTGGATTTAGGGTAATTTGTGAGCTAAAGAAAAAATATTGATTTGAATTTAGCAAATGTGAAGCTTTACAGGGAGTCCCACTATTTTCACAGCACAAACCCATACTCAGTATCATTGAAAACCTTTCTGTTAGAAAGCATGTAACGAACCCTCGTTTTTAGTTGTGTCTGGCCAATTCTGGCCTATTTAAAGATACTAGAAATGGGCAATAGCAATAGAGACAGGTATATTCGGGTCTCAGCGCACTGCGCACTGGTGCCGTGGAAAGCAGTCTCACTCCCCATCTACAGGAATATACCTTGAAGCATCTGTGCAGATACGTGACCTGAGCACGTGCCTGCCCAGCCTGTGCTTCTGAAATAGTGATAACAGGGCCGTTAGGAAGTACCACTCCATACAGTAGGCAGCAATCGTAGGTGTCTATATATAACAGCGAAACATGGTTGAAAAGTCAGTACTACAGATAAGCTTACAATTCACCATTTCTGTACTTGTAATACATGCGTGGATTTGTTTCCCGAGCTTTAAAAAATCCCACTAGGACCAACGTCTTTCAGAATGACAATCTAACGTTGAACAAAACATTCTAAGGGAAGCAGCGTCGCAGTGATTTGAGAAGAGTCCACTGCTCGGCATCACAAACACGCAGGAGATAGGTCTATGTTGGAGATTGTTCATGCCATGAATCAGCACACCTTTGGGTTCAGAAATACTATTTAAAAGAAAACAAAGACACAAAACGAACAGTTGACAGGGAATTTGTTCTTAGCCTCTTCTTGATAAGGGCAGACCGCTGATGAGCCTGACCCCTGTACCCGGTGCAGGTGGCTCTGACTCTGAGTGTGCACGTACGTTGGGTAACGCACCCCTGCACACACAGAATGGTCACCACGGAGAAGAGCTCAGCTGTGAGCACAATTATAGAAAGACAGTGTCTGCTTTCAAAAGTA
The DNA here is from genome assembly GCF_000334495.1 of Tupaia belangeri chinensis. NCBI lineage: Eukaryota > Metazoa > Chordata > Mammalia > Scandentia > Tupaiidae > Tupaia > Tupaia belangeri. The sequence goes on along the minus strand of NW_006204462.1, from coordinate 913,265 downwards.
TACTGGCCTCAAAAAACAACAAAGAAAGCCAAGTTTGTTCCCTTTAAACTATCCTTGGATGGAAGTTAGCCTACCCTTGCAAATGTCAGAAAGTGTTAAGGTTTGACTAGAGAGGGTTGAAGCCTTTGAAAAAATTACCCCACACTTTCTCTGCTCAACTAAATGCACTGTACGTCAACTATTAGTTTTCCCAGAGGAAAACAGCTACTCAGGAGCACCCCCCACAGTGAAGATTAGATTTGATAATGCACTGGGCATGGCTGACTCTAGCAAAGAAGAAATGAGACTGATTACTTAATGGTTGGGGCTACACTGAAAAAGAAAGGCAGCTGAGACAAACGAGTTACGACAGCCTAGCCTGATGATCCTGACGGCCTATGTCTTTGATCCACACCGGACGAGGTAGTACCAGTTAACAAGACTTAAAACATAAAAGACGTCCAAACTTGTCCCATGACAAAGTCCAGATTTTTACAACATTTTAAACCTCAAGTGACTGTGGACCTAGACAGTTTTGTGTTCTGCCATTGTCACATATGCTTTTGCTATTCTTGACTTTTAGTTCTGTATTGGTCATTGGTTCTATCACATAACACAGTTTTCTGTTAAGTTAAAATAGTTTGAGTTATACTATAAGAGACTTTAGAAAAACATACAACTAGGATAAATTCATAAAAGGATAAAGAATACTTTATGGATTTTGGACAAATTCTATACAAATAGCTAGTTCAAGGTAATAAAGTGCCTTCTTTTCCAGGTAAGTCATTTTTCAGTTAGGTATTTTAAGGCTATGGAAGAAACCCCACATTGTCAGAAGTTTGATGGTGTACAGGGTTATGTTATTAATTAGCATTCCATTGTAGCTTTTATTTCATGGAATCTTTCAACCCAATGTGATGTTTAATAATTAGCTGCTTAAAAACTATAAATTGTCAATTCTGAATTCATCTTGAGGGAAAGGGAAAGATGTATCATCCCTAGGTGCCGACATATTTGTACCTAAGACTCTCACGTCGCTTTCCAGCAGCAGAGTTTACGTCCTATACACAGCGGACCACCAGCCCACGTGGACTCATTCCCATTGCACGGTTTTACGTTCAAGATGATCATGCAGCTGAGTAAGAAAGGCCAGAGGAAGCCTAAGGAACGCCCTTCAGACCAGGCGCGACGGACGCCCTGACTGCAGCCGCTCTGGTGGATGCTGTGTTGGCACGAGCACTAGCATCTCCAGCTCAGCCTTCATGTTCCCTTTCATCTTGCTCCCCATGGGCGTCTCAGAGCCACAGACTGCGAACCCAGCAGCAGTGTGCGTGTGTGCGTGTGTGTGATAAATGGTCGTGCGGAGCTCCCGCTCTTGTAAACCTGGTCACCTCTCTGTGGGGACGTGGGGGAGTTCTGAGCACAACTATGTTGTGTGCTCATTTGATGTCGTGGCACTCTAGATTTTAGGGTCAAAAACGACTATACAGACATCAGCTGCTCAACTGTTTGTAACAATAAAAACTGTTTATTCTTTTTCAGTGTGTGATAAATGGTCGTGCGGAGCTCCCGCTCTTGTAAACCTGGTCACCTCTCTGTGGGGACGTGGGGGAGTTCTGAGCACAACTATGTTGTGTGCTCATTTGATGTCGTGGCACTCTAGATTTTAGGGTCAAAAACGACTATACAGACATCAGCTGCTCAACTGTTTGTAACAATAAAAACTGTTTATTCTTTTTCAGGAATTTAGTTTTTTTTTTTTTTTTTTTTTAATTGGAAAATGACTAAATCAGGCATGAGGGGAAC
>NW_006204462.1:891234-911201 GCF_000334495.1 Tupaia belangeri chinensis | reverse complement strand
CCGTGTCCACGTACACACACCCAACACACCCCCCCTCTAGATCGCATCGTCTTGGCTCCCCACCCCATTCAGCGCCTTCCCAATGTGCCTCCTCAGCTTCCGCCTGACCCGCTCCCTGGAGCCTCACTCCATGGGCTGTGATTCTCACTCCCAGCTGGGCTGTCCCTGGAGCCCACCCGCCTGCCTTTCCCCCACCTTCCCAGATGTAAGCACACCTGCCCTTTGAGCTCCGTGCCACCAACCATAACCCAGAAAGGGAAGATTCTCCAGAGCCTCTTCCTTTCCTGGTTTCCAGAGCTTGCAGGCAGCACTCTTACCAAACTCGGAGCTTGCATGGAGCACCCATGCCTGCTGTCCTGTTCTCTGTTATTCCTGCTTGGGTGCTCTCCTCTGACCACAGAAGCAGCAGGTCTCACCTCCTTTTAAAAAGCTCACCCTCCCCCCACCCCAGACCTGCTTGGTCTGAATCTCAGGGAGTACAGACCAAGGAACTGCGTTGTTTGTGTTTTTTCTGTTTTTTTTTTTTAAGGAATTTTTTTTTTTTTTTTTTTTTTTTTTTTAATTGGAAAATGACTAAATCAGGCATGAGGTGAACTGGCCCTGATATCTGAGCTGGCTGCTTTACTGATCACCACAGGTTTCTTTAGAGTGCCTTCGACCATCGGTTTTGAGGTCAGAGTGGAGGACAGCTAACACTCACCATGAAGAATGGTGCAAGTTAAATGTCCACACAACTAGCAAAGCAGGAGTTACAGCAGGAAGAGAGTGCTAGTCTTAGAATTGGGTTTTGTTTTGAATCTAAAGCCTAGTAAGAGTCTTGGATTAAAAAAACAAACAAACAGACAAAAAAAAAACCCAAACATTTAAATGGCAAAAAAAAAAAAAAGTTTAAATTTCACATTCCTTTACCCAAGTGCCACAGGTTGGCATCTGTTCCCCTAAAAGCACAGGGCTCTACCCTTAGGCTCTAAGAACATGCGCAGTCTGACCTTTCCGTACGAGTATTGCACGGCTTTACAAACTTAGCACAGATTGACCCAGAAAGATGAATTACAGCCTTCTAAGAACAGTCTGGTGTGTGTGTTTTAAAAATAGCTGTGAAGAGCCTTTGTCGTCATGGACATTGAGACCCCAGGCAGCCAGAACTTTGCCTGGGCTCTGAAGACAACACACGAGCTTTGCAGGCCTTGGCCAGAAGCCACCGTGCACTCAGACGGAACGTGCTTGATGACGACATACTGGCAGTTACTCTAGCCGACCAGATAGTACAGCCCGTCTTCAACCACTGAAGCAACCACATACAGAACAGCCAGGTTTTGAACACAGTCTGAACACTGGGGTTTCTAGCCATGACTGCTCATTCTTAGCAAGTACATCAAAAAGCGGTGGGTGGGTAGGTTGTTAATTTCCATGCTTCTACTTCTTATCCTAAATAGAAACAGTAAATGTAAAAGTATAGAGATGACATAAGGACAAAGGCCTTTAGAGACTGAACAAATAAAATAACACATACCTGCGTGGGAATTCTCTGCATTATTGAATTTTGTAATTCAGAGGATGACAGTAAAAAATGATCTCTTTATCATGTAATAATTATATTAACATATACTTTTTTGGATAAATGGCCTATCTGTAAGATTAAATTTTGAATATTTTTGTGAGTGTATGAAATTAGAGTTACCTCATTGTAAACTGACACAAGAATCAGATTGTTGGAGGGAAAGATTATGCAAGGTCACACTCTCCACTGACAGGCCATCTGGGTCCTGCTCCGCCCTCTCCCTCACTTATTTAGGGTAAAAATACCGTGAAAACACAAACATGCTATTGTTAAAATCAGGACTAGTTTATGGTCATAGAACGTGAAGTGAGTATCAAGGAAGGACTGCTTTCTTTTCCTACGGTTTGAGAACTTCTGTCCTAGGTAAGGTGACCAGGTGAGAGCATCTGCAGGTGTGCCCAATTAGATGGACTCCTCACCTCTGCAGGGTGCAGAGGGTATAAATCGTCTGAGAAATAGCAGACTGTAGCCACCTAAGGAGGACCTGAAGCGATCAGGCCTGATGACCGCCAACAACTCCCCATGCCCAGAGGCTGACAGGTAACCGCGGAGGGATGGGGCAGGAAAGCTAAGGCCCTTGAGGAGGGAGATTTCGCCAAACCAGGTGAACACTGAGGAGCTGGACCAGACTGTGTTGGCCTCCCTAGTGCTAGACCTTTATACTGTGCTAACTGGTTTTCCCTCTGATGAGATGGGAGTCTTCACATTACCCAAAATCGATTCTGCTTTTAGGAAAAATAGGCAGTTAAACCTGAAAAGTTTGATGTCTAAAACTCCCAAACAAGTATAACTATTAAGTACTTTCTTTCAACCGCCATTACTTCTTTTGCAGCAATACCAAGGAAAGTCTTTAAATCCTGAATAAATCTTGTTAAACTCCATCGATGTGATGTGCAAATTATAATACTTTACATTGTCAGCAAAACCAGGAGCTAGAGTTTGTATTATCCCCATCACTGTACACAAGCGTGTCCCCTGAAGAACAGGGCCCGCCAGTTATGTACAATTTATGACCTTATCTCCAATTTCAAGGAGAGGAAGGTGAATTGTTTCTTTTAAAAATTAGGTTATGGGGCCAGCAGGTGGCGTAGTGGTTACGGTGCTGCAGAGGGTATAAATCGTCTGAGAAATAGCAGACTGTAGCCACCTAAGGAGGACCTGAAGCGATCAGGCCTGATGACCGCCAACAACTCCCCATGCCCAGAGGCTGACAGGTAACCGCGGAGGGATGGGGCAGGAAAGCTAAGGCCCTTGAGGAGGGAGATTTCGCCAAACCAGGTGAACACTGAGGAGCTGGACCAGACTGTGTTGGCCTCCCTAGTGCTAGACCTTTATACTGTGCTAACTGGTTTTCCCTCTGATGAGATGGGAGTCTTCACATTACCCAAAATCGATTCTGCTTTTAGGAAAAATAGGCAGTTAAACCTGAAAAGTTTGATGTCTAAAACTCCCAAACAAGTATAACTATTAAGTACTTTCTTTCAACCGCCATTACTTCTTTTGCAGCAATACCAAGGAAAGTCTTTAAATCCTGAATAAATCTTGTTAAACTCCATCGATGTGATGTGCAAATTATAATACTTTACATTGTCAGCAAAACCAGGAGCTAGAGTTTGTATTATCCCCATCACTGTACACAAGCGTGTCCCCTGAAGAACAGGGCCCGCCAGTTATGTACAATTTATGACCTTATCTCCAATTTCAAGGAGAGGAAGGTGAATTGTTTCTTTTAAAAATTAGGTTATGGGGCCAGCAGGTGGCGTAGTGGTTACGGTGCTGGACTCCCACATGGCCAACTGCAGTGTGAGTCACGGACCCAGCAGCCTGAAGCATGCCAGGCGCATATGCATGCCCACGATCCCCACGGAGAATTAAGGACTGCAGTGTGACCATCCCCGGGGGGTGAGGTCTCTCTCTCTCTCTTGTGTCTCTGGCAAGTGCATATGCCCTTGCATAAAATCTCTCTCAAAAAATTAGAATTTTGGCTTTAAATCATATCAATGGAATAGTGGATGGTTTGGTAGTAAGATTGAATCTGTAACATAAATTGCGATATATATAAATAAAAACAGTACTTTAAGCATAGCATTTTGACGGAGAAGCAACAGAAACATTATTAATTCAAACAGGAAGTAAATGTCTAAGTCTTGCTGGCCAGTACTGTGACTAGGTGGGCAGGAGACAACTGCTCAGTTTCACCTCTGTCCTCTGGACTTCACGCCCTGCTCGTTGGGCCCTGAGGCCGACACTTCCCTCCCTCACAGCCCGAGGTGCCCTCGCCTTCTGACATGGACGCGGCTCAAATGGGACCAGAGCACGCCTCACTCCTCCATCAGGAGTCGCAGGTGACTGGTGTTCCTTCAAAGCCCGGGCGACAGCTGAAATCCTGAAGGACTGTCAGGAGCCACCACTGGGCAGACTGCTCAGAAGTGGTCATTGCCTTCGGGGCCGCAGGCCGCGGAAGGTTCCTCGGGCTCATGACGACACCTCGACGTGCTCCTGTGGGTATGCTGCGCTAATGAGGCTCTTGGGGTGACTCAAATGTAACTGGCTTTTTATGAGAAATGAGACTTAGGCCAACTTCCACACTAAAGTAGGTCATGTTAAGGAAGTTTTGTTTCAGTATTTTAGAATTATCAGGATGAAATGTGAACAAGGTAAAATAATTTAGAAACTAGGAGGAGAAAAATAAGCATGGGAGGGTGAAGGAAAAGATGTGTTTCATGGTAGGCAGAAGGTGAAAGAAACAAGGAAGTATGTGGGCAAGAGGCTTGAGAGGACAGGAGCACCCAGAACCCAGAGCACCCAGAAAGTTCTACTGGGTGCTCTCCAGCAGTGCGGCGAAATCTCACACGGTGCCTTTCACGCAGGCCTCACGTGAGCCGTGCTACCCATGGCTGTCCACTCCCTTGCCGAGTCACTGTTCCAACATGGAAGACAACATGCTGACTTTCCACTGGGACTGGACATGACAAGGCACTGGGGCCCGTCCCCTCGACTCCCTACTGCAGGGCCTTGACAGTGGGACCAGGAGGGGGCAGCCGGTCACAGCTCAGCTTGATGCTCTCCTCGATTCGTGAGAAAATGTGGCCACTGAGATTTTATGCAACAATAGAATTCCCTTGAAACAGACAACCGCAGAGAGTAAGAAGTCCCCCGTGGGGTCTACTGTTCACAGTTATTACGGATCCCTCGAATCACGGGGTGATCGCTGCTTAACCCTGGTGCTGCTCCCTAAGACCAAGCATCTGTGTAAATGGCAGCAGTTAGGGAGCGAGATGGCCTCGGAAACGCCCAGTGCAGTCTAGATGCTCTTCATGTACCTAATCTTCGCTAGGCGTTACAAAGGTCCAAGAGTGTTTCTGAGAACAAGAGCAACTTCATCAGATCTGTGTTACACGAACAGAAGAGTGAGTAAACCAGCAACGTCGCCCCATGGGAAAGCAATGGAAGTGCTCTTCCCAGCACACTCTGACAGCAGGGCTTTTCTGAGGTCTCCTGAGTTGCCTTCGAGGGGCCAGCTTAACTACGGTGACGGTGGCCCTCACACCCTGGTGCTCAGGTACACATCCTGGCTCTCTGCTGTGGCGGAACTCAGTCTCCCATAAGAGGAACTCTCGGTCCACTGGGCACCGGTGCGGGTGGGGACTTGTGGGACTGCTGGGATTCCTGCCTCTTGATGCCAGTGCTGAGGAGCCCCGCTGCATCCTCACTGCAGGGCCACTTTGTGTCCCTTAGGATCCCACAGAAGACCTGCGGGTCAGCGATAGAAGGGATTGCATGCTGATGAGTCCAGCAGCTCGGGTGCACTCACCACCGTTAGGGTGCAGGAAGGGCCACACACAGAAAACGCATGTTTCCGTGAAATTCCAGAACGGACACAGCTGGCCTGTGGGGACAGAGATCAGACCGGTGGGTGCTTCTGGAGCTGGGGTTGGAGCAGGATGGGTGTTGCCTGGGACGGGGCCATGTCCTGTGACTCCATATCCATCAGACTGCGTGAGCGTTCCGTGGTGCCTTCCGTGGCAGTTCACTCTGTAAACGAGACCTGAACATGAAATCGAAGTGATCACATCTGAACACAGCGTTCTCACTGAGGCATCAGAGGGCGGTGGGCAGTCTTCCTTTCCTCATTTTGGAACCTCTCCCTTCGAGATGTCCCCCAGAGTGACACACCACAGACGGGTCCATGATGGACGGATGGGTGACGGGTCTTCTCAGGGACCACTGTGCAGCAGGAGTGTGACCCAGAACATGAGAGCTTGTGCATGCAAGGCCTCAGGGAGGAGACAGGACAGAGCCACGTACTGCTGGGTGCGAATTCACCCGTGTAGACGGGGCACCATGCCCGAGACTATCTGATGGCCGCAGCTGGGTCTGCCCCACCACTTTGGCTCTATGGGGCCTCGTGCTCTGCGTTTTCAAGAAGTTCGAGTCGACCCCCGGTGAATTCCCAGTGCCCTCGGGTACCTTGTTCACCACTTGGCAAAGGACAGCGAGACGTGTTCTGCTCTGACAAGAGGCCAGCGATGTCCATCCCCTCCTCCGATTCTGTTCCTAGGACTCCAATTCAAACCCGCCGGCGACTTATGGTGTCCTTAATCACATACGTCCTGCAAAGGCATCTGAAAGGCCTGTTTTCATTCTCCTACTCATCACCCCCCTGAGAGCAGAGGCATGCCGTGAAGGCGGTCGGCAGCCTCCCGGGCCCAGTGTGGCCTGCGTGGGTTCGGTAACCGGGCCGGGACTTGGTAACCCTGCGGGAACACACCGCTGCTCTCACCCGCAGCCTCAGGCTGCCCCTCTAGCCCCACAGAGGCTCCTCCCTGCCCACACACTCGGGGTGTCACAAGGAGGCCCAGGCTGGCCAGACCAGGACCTGGGAACCCCAAGCCAGGCCTCAGTGTTTCTAGTGCTACTGGAACAGGAGCGCTGCATGGGGACAGGGGTACAAGTGGAGCCACTGCTAGAGGGGATGTGGATCCTCAACCCTAACCTGTCCTTTCTAAGATCAGGGAGGGGCCCCGCAGTACAGTGGGACAGTGAGGCCTCGCCCAGCCCCTATGGTTAGAGCCCGGCCCTGGCAGCTTGGAGAAAGCCCCAGCGGGATGGAGAAATGGAGGGAAAAGATCCCAGCATGTCCACACCCTGCTGGGAGGTACTTTCCCTCTCTCTCTGGTGAGCACACTCACCCTCAACAATTGAAAAACAAAAATAAATAAAAGACAAATGAAAACTGGAATAGGGTTGACTCCAATGCACAGCAGTTAAGCTCTGAGTTGGGGAACCTGGACTTCGCGGGCCAGCCAGAGTCTCCCGATGGTCACGCCGGGCATGCATGCGTGTGCCAGGGCCCTGACAGGGATGGAGGAAAAGGCCTGTGGCCCGAGCAGGCCCCATGGGGGTGCTTTCTGTCTGCCCCTCTCTCGTTCTCTCCTTGCCCTCTGGCAGCAAAGCTAAGAACGAACGGGACAGAAAAGTCCCTCGGTGATGGTGCTCGACGCCGTCTGCCTTTCGTTGTGGACAGTAAAGGAGCCACGGGCCGGGGGATGTGGTTGTGTCAGGTAAACACATACGGGTGTGCTTCACACGCTCACAAGTGCCAGGGCAGCGGAGCTCCAAGAAAAGAGTTTAAACCCGAAAGGAGGCCTGATGGAGCCTCTGCACGACAGTCACCAGGGCCTATGTTACGGCAGCCCTCCGTGGTCCCGAAACCATGGGATGAAGTGTGCATGTCTTTGGGAAGCTTTGAATTCCAGAGTTAAAATGAACTACAAACATGATTTTGTAATCATGTTTTCAATTAAAAAATAAACAGGTGAAAACAGCGATTTTCTGCATGGAGCCCACCCAGGCCCACTGGCTAGGAAATGAAGCACTGGAGCCCATGGGGGGCAGGAGGGCCTTGCTCAGGCCTCAGACCGGCTCGGAAAGGACACCCACACGGCTTCCAACAGGATATACAACATTGTTATTTTCTCCTTACTCCCAGGACTCTGGGGAAACCGCTGGCGTGGCTGACAGTGTGGGGAGGCACTGTGGGCACCTGGCCTAGGGCCAGGAAATGGTGTGTGTCCCCACACCGCCATCCCTCTGACCCACGTCGGAGGAAACAGGCAGCCCTGAGCTCCTCCAGGAGAGAACGGTGACACTTCCCAGGCTCAGGGTGGCTGACTCACTTTTTTTTTTTTTTTTGGAGAGGTTTTCGTTATAGGGCGTGTGCGCTCGCCAGACAGACAGAGACAGACAGAGAGAAACCACCTCCCAGAGGGGATGGTCACGCCACAATCCCTTCTCCTCCATTCTCCTCTCGGGATCTTGGGCACGCACGCACACGCGCCTGGCGTGAGTTCTAAGCCACCGGGTCCGGGACGCAAACCACGGTTAACTACATGGGAGTCCAGTGACATAGCCATTACGCTAACTGCTGGCTCCCGACTCACTTCTTTTTAAAGTTCTTTTTTTTTGACCTAGGGCTCATGTGCTTGCTGGAGAGAGACAGAGACAGTGAGATGGAAAGTGAGACATCACCCTCTGGGGGATGACCACATCACCATCCCTTTTCTTCCATTTTCCTCTTGGGACTCTGGGCACACATGTACACGTGCCCAGCATGATTCTCAAGCCACCAGGTCTGGGACTCGAACCATAGTCAGCCATGTGGGAGTCTAACTCCTCAACCTCCACACCACCTACTGGCCTGCTGATTCATTTTCTTAATGGCCTCTTGGAGGAGTAATAAACTCTAATTTTGGTGGAGCCTAATGTATCATTTTTTCTTTCATTGTTGGTGGTTTTGGTTTCCTTGCCAAGAAACTCTTGCCTAAGCAGCTGTATGCGTCTCTGCATGACTAAGGACATGGTAACCAGTTCTTCCCCTCCAGGCCTGGGTTGGGGAGTACCCATGCTGAGAGGAGGCGCTCTCCAATTCTGCATAATGTTATATTTTCTGGGGAAACATCTGTTTTATAGGTTGGAAAGAATAATGATATTAATATTGACTGAATGCTTACTATGTGACAGACACATTGTTAACAGTTTTGTCTGTCTTCAGACAGTAAGTTTCCTTTAAGAGAACTGGTTGACTATAGGTTCTTTGAGGCAAAGACTCATATGCTGTTACTGGTACAATCCCTGGACCCAGTAGATCATCCAGCGCACAGAGGGAGAGCATAATTTTAAACGGAATGCCAAATGTACTAATACTCACAACTCTGTCAAGTTACATAAATTGCCCAAGTCACACAGGAAGGGATGGAATCTGGACTTGAACCCAGGACCTGCTGACACCAAAGTCTGTGCTATTTCCTACGTAGTACTAGGCCCTGAACCTGCTGATAACCGTGGGACCCGGGCCTGAGCACACGAAAGCACTGCTCTCCACTAGTGGGGAGAGAAGACCTGCATGCATGTTACCGCTTACTCCCTTCGGCAAAAGGCAAACTCTTCCTGGCTAACCCTGGGTGTGCTGGTTCGCCTTCTGAACTGTCAAATAATCAGAGCGGGCCGGGCTGCTATGAAACTCCTGTGGCCATAAATATGAGCAGAGAAGTTGTCTGCGTGTAAGAACTGAGAATTCCTGTTCGTTCCTCAGCGATGCTACCAAAGCATGGCTAACTGAGGTCAGTTATTTGACAGAATTTCTCAGCGAACAGAACTTTCCTCACAGTGCCTTCAATTCCAGACTGAAACATTTCTAGTATGTGTTGTTTTTCTGTTTTAATCATCACAACATAATGAACATGATGAAACGTGGTGTGTATGAATGAGAAACTACCCTGCCCTGGAGTCTGCGTTGCTAACAACTACAATCATTGTGCAGAGATGTGGATGAAGATGTTAAAAATCTGGAACATTTCTTTCAAAAAGATTTTTGAAAAAGCTTGCTTCACCTTATGTGGTCATTTATCCAGTATTCACAAGAGAAAAGGGAAAAGATTCACTGGTTGACTTTCGATTAGCTCACTTACTATGCAATGAAATAGTTTTCTTGCTTAGTGTCTACACAGCGGCAGCTTCTGAGGTTACTCTGCAGTGTAGGTGCTATGACCTGTCATGGCAGGTCAGGAAGGGATCGCACTCAGGAATGTGAGCGAGGGTGGGAAGTCCAGACAGGGAAACTACAGAGAGAGGGTTGGGTAGATCCTGGGCCCTGTGGTTAAGGAAGCCAGATGCCACAGGGCCGACTTTGTGGTTCAAATCTCAGCCCAGGTGGCTTGAAAAGCACACCAGGTGCATCTGCGTGCCTGCCCCAGACCCTGGCAGGGTGGAGAGCTGGAGAAGGGATTGCAGTGTGACCACACCCATTGGGAAGTGTTCTCTCTTCTCTCTCTGGAAAGCATACATGCCCTCTGGCAGATAAAAATGTAAATGGACAGAGGCTCAAAGACTCAGAGTTGCTGGCAAAGGCTGATGCAGGCGGTCTGCGTCCGGGTGGGGCTTGAGGGCAGTCCTCAGCACCAGACAGTGACTATATGGCTCCTGCCAGGGCCAACCCAGGGCACGCGGAAGGCAGAATGGGCCTAAAGAAATTACAAAAATAAGAAAACACTAGGATTCACTCCGACAACTCTTAAAATTGGCTGTAGAAACAACGTTAGGGCCAGCCGGTGACATGGTGGTTAAAGAGCTGATTTCCACATGGTCAACTCTGTGGTTCAAGTCTCAGATTCAGTGGCTTGAAGATCACGCCAGGTACATGTGTGCGCCTGCCCAAAACTCAGAGAGGAGAATGGAGGAGGGACTGTGGTGTAACCATCCCCCTGGGGGATTTCTCACTTTCCTTCTCTCTGTCTCTTTCTGTCTTTGGCAAGTGCACATGCCCTATGGCAAGAAAAGAAAAAGAAAAGTACTAGCACCATATAGTGTTATGAAGGCTTGGCTTGGTGTGCAGTGGGCTCAGCAGCCCAGCATTTTCTTTAGGTAGCAAGACCTTCCGACCTCCGGGTCTCCACTGTCTTCGTGTGTTAAGTAGGAACAGTGATATTGAGCTCATCTAAGTCAGTAGTAATATCAGGATAAAATAAGATATGTGAGAAAATGGAAAAGGACTACAAATGTTTTTATAATGTACAATACTGTATTTTTTCTTTAATTGGATAATAAAATTCTTAATGACCAGTCCGAGGAAGACTTCCAGGACACATGGACCCGCTGTACCCTAACTAGTAGAACTTAGAAAGGCCTTCACTGCAGCATCTCCATGGGGGGAGCCACCACCCTGCCAAGGTGCTGCCCCCGACAGGGCAGACGCAGGCTCATTTCACGGCTAAGACACCAGCAAGGCACGTTAGGGTCCAGAGCATCCATGGCGTTCTGCAAGTCCTGCCTGAGAAGGGAAGAGGAACTTTCAGCTGCACCACCCAGGCAATGAGAAAGAAGGAAAACCAAAGCTGGGGACAGAGGGTCAAAGACTCTGTCTCTCAGACTCAGTCCTCCCGGGCGGGAGGGCAAGTACATAACATCAGGGTCTCCCTCATCTCCTCCCTGTGTGGCCCCTCTACCCTGGACCCACAGCAGCTTCTCTGAGGACCTGAACTGGCCTTCACCGTCATCTCCAGCCTAGGCTCAGGAGGTCACTGTCATTTGAGCACCTGAGATGAAGCAGGATTTCCATCCCAAAACAGGAAGAGGGATTTGGAACCGGGAAGACAGAACTGTTCTTTAAGACAGTACCTGTCTTTTCCCAAATCTGCGTCAGGGAACTCTGTCTCGGGTGTTCTGACAGAATGCGGATCACCAATCATATTTAAAAGACAGTTGTTAAAGGGAAAGAAACACAGCATTTTGTAACGGACACATTTAAACACACTTCACAGATACCCAACACGCTGCCTGACACCTGGCAGAAACCAAATAAATATCTGCCCAGTGAAAACAGTGTCTGATTAAGCTCCGAAAGCTACTTGGAATTAAATGGGTTTGGACGTGGCACACTTAAAGCCTTTGGCAGTGAGACACTGGGCGTTCATCATCTAGCATGTCCCTGGTCCCAAGACAGACTACCACGGAGCAGTCACTTGGCATTCACCAAGGGACAGGAACAGTGTGACTGATCCATTGAGCACGGCAGAGAGTATTTCTGAAGTGCAGGACACGAAGATCCGATATTGCCCTGTCGTCTATGAAATAAAATGACAGAGTTGTCCATCAGGTGTTTAGATGGTCCTGTCCCAAATGGCTGGCCCATTCAGCCTTTCTAAACACCGTGATTTTGAAGCAGCAAGATTTCGAAGGGAGAGCAGGGACAGCAGTGCCAGGTGAGAGCGCTGTGTGGGGAGGGAATACAGAGAGGGACAGCCTCTGGTTTTAGATTTACATTCCAGTTGGGGAAGTTGGATTTTTACATGCAAAACTAATTTTAAATATATATTGAATCGAGTTTTAGGTTTTGTGCCTAAACAGTCTTTTGGAGCAGGAAGAATGGCCTGTTTAATGCTTTTGTGTACAAGACCAGGAGGTGAGTCTTACTGATTATATATACGATGATCAACTAGTCTTTGTGTTGGTTCCAAGGTAACACACACACACACACACACACACACACACACACACGTGTACTTCAAAAAATGTGTGGAAAATGGAATTAAAGTATGAGTTTATTTTGGTGCAAGATTTTAAAATCCATACTCTTTTTTTCATAATCCATTTCTACAAACTTTCTGAAGAGCTCTCATCTATACATATTAAATATGTGTGCATGTTTTAAATGGCAGGGCACAGGAGGGGACTGGGCAAATGAGGCAGAGACCCTCTTCTGAAACCCTGCAGAGCTGCATATGGAACAGGAAGCATGCCAGGACAGGATGGAAGACCAACAGTGTCAGATGAGACAGGAGCAGATCAGTGAGAAAGTCACAGGGGGAGGCCCAAGATCGCAGCAGGAGAACTTCCACTGACCCCTGGGAGAGAAAGAGAGCAGTTCGTAGAGACTGTCTATGCAAGTCTCACCCTCTCATTACAGAGTCAAGCAGGGTCTGCAGAGGTTGCTAGGCCTGCCCCAGGCTGGGTGGACGGACCTAGGCTTCTGTGTCTATGCAAGTCTCACCCTCTCAGTTACAGAGTCAAGCAGGGTCTGCAGAGGTTGCTAGGCCTGCCCCAGGCTGGGTGGACGGACCTAGGCTTCTGTGTCTATGCAAGTCTCACCCTCTCAGTTACAGAGTCAAGCAGGGTCTGCAGAGGTTGCTAGGCCTGCCCCAGGCTGGGTGGACGGACCTAGGCTTCTGTGTCTATGCAAGTCTCACCCTCTCAGTTACAGAGTCAAGCAGGGTCTGCAGAGGTTGCTAGGCCTGCCCCAGGCTGGGTGGACGGACCTAGGCTTCTGTGTCTATGCAAGTCTCACCCTCTCAGTTACAGAGTCAAGCAGGGTCTGCAGAGGTTGCTAGGCCTGCCCCAGGCTGGGTGGACGGACCTAGGCTTCTGTGTCTATGCAAGTCTCACCCTCTCAGTTACAGAGTCAAGCAGGGTCTGCAGAGGTTGCTAGGCCTGCCCCAGGCTGGGTGGACGGACCTGGGCTTCTGAAGACAAAATGCATCCTTCTGTCCCCACAGCACTGCTATGCATTCTGAGGCCAAAGGCAACACCAGAACAAGATTTTAAATCCCACGAATGCTTAACTTACTAGTCCAAATACAGGCTAAGTAGCCCTTATCCAAAATGCTTGGGACTGGGAGGGTTTTGGGTTTTGATTTTTTTTCAGATTTTGGAATGTCAGCATACACATACACAAGATATCTTGTGAATGGGACCTGAAGTAAACACAAAATTCATCTGTGTTTCCATGTACCTTACATGGAAAGCCTGAAGGTAATTTTATACAATATTTTTGTATTGCAGTGTTTTGACTGTGTCCCCTCACATGAGATCAGGTGTGGAATTTTCTACTTGTAAGCACTTTAAAAGTTCTGGATTTTAGAGCATGTCAGATATTGAATTTCTGGATTAGAGATGTCCAATTTATAATACATTTTAAATGTTTCTGGCTTTAGTAATTAGAACATAAACAGTAATTTAGCATCCACACTTGGTTTAGTTACTCTGTAACAAAACCACTAATGTTAATTTGTTTAGAATTGAGATACTGGGCTAGCCAGTGGAGTGGTGGTTAGGGTAGCAGGATCCCACACGGCTGACTATATGGTTTCAGTCCCATACCTGGGGACTTGGGAAACACACTGAGTGTGTGTGCTCAAAATCCTGGGAGGAGGGAGAGACAGAAGAGAAGGAATGAGGCATGACCATTCCCCATGGGGATGCTTTCCCTCGCTTTCCCTCTGGCAGAATTTAAACAATGGGGAGGGCAGCCGATGGTGAGTAGTGAAGGTGGATGGATCCCATGTGGCCGATTTCAGGGTTAAACATGCCAGGCATGTTATGTGTGTGTGCCCCAAATCCTGAGAGGAGAATGGATTGTGGTATGGCCATCTACCTGGGTGGGCCTGGGGCATTGCTTTATCACTTCCTCCCCATTCTTTGTCAGTCTCAGAAGCACCGAGCTTCTGC
This sequence comes from Tupaia belangeri chinensis, assembly GCF_000334495.1. Taxonomy (NCBI): domain Eukaryota; kingdom Metazoa; phylum Chordata; class Mammalia; order Scandentia; family Tupaiidae; genus Tupaia; species Tupaia belangeri. Next base: position 897,139 of record NW_006204462.1, on the reverse strand, counting down.
ACTAAGTCTTTCCAAATCAGGGGTTGTTTTTTTGCTTACTAAGCCAGCATTTCTAATTTTATCATGGAAACCAAAAGAACAATGAGATTTGATCCTAAAGACTTCATTTTTAGAAAATAATGTTGATGTGTTGCAGCAGGTCACGAAAGAAAATCTAGATGTTATTAAAACTGTGTATTAGAATTTCTGTAAATAAATGGCACTTGTCTGAAAAGGTCATAAGATGGTGTTGATACTATGAATTGTTAAATTTCAAAATGAATGAAGGGTCAGTTATCATTATCCAAGTGTAAGGGTCAACTTCTTTTTGTGCTTATTCCAAGATAATTTAGGCCAAGAAAGACAGACTTTTCCCTATGGTAAGGTTACAAACAGTACACTCATAATTACAGCATTTTCATTACCTATATTACTTTTAGAGCCTTAAGCTTTTATTCATTTCTTTGAAAACTCATAAATACAGAGGAATATATAAACATTTTGAAAGAAAAACTCTGAAGATAAGTAAGAGTTTTAAAGTGTGCTTCTTGGGTTGAGTCTTTTTCTTATTGCCAAGGATTTTGAAAATAAAATTTTAAAAAGTTCATTTGCAGGAAAATGCTTATTTGATACCTATTTCCACCCAACTTTTTCTCCCAATAAAGTTGTTTAAAGCCAGTTTCACAGTAAACTAAGCAAATATTTCAAAATACTTTAGTGAGCATCAACACTAGTAAGTTGCAGGAAAATCACTGATCTATTTCTTAAGTTCTAACGTGGAAGGGAGGACAGTCCTAGAATGCACACAGGCAAAGAACGAGGGGCATTCTATCCCCCATAACCCTCACCTCAAATCTTCACTAAATAGGACACACAAACAAGTATGCACAAAGTGCCTGTCCGGAGCCCCCTAGGTTTCAGGAGGAGTAAAAGCTGATCCTCCCCTGTAGATCAGCAGAAAAGCCCCCTGGATAAAATATCCTTGGTTTGCAGCCACCCCGATTGTGAGAGACTCTGATCTTACTGCCAGCACACCTGCTTTGTGGTTATAAATCTTCTCCGTGTAGCAGAAGAGATGAGGCACAGACTTGGAGAGCTACATGGCAACCCAGACCACGCCCGAGGAGAAGAGTGAAGAGCATATTCTGCTTATGTAGAAAGAGGCTGGGAAGAAAGCGCGATGGCAGCTGCCAGGGGCGAGGTGAGATGGAGAGCTGCTCGGCGGTGCAGAGTCACAGTGTGCAGGACAAGGCGACCGCACGGCACTTAGCACCGGCGACGCCACCTCGCTGGGCATGCAGAAGTGGCCAGGACGGCCACTGTTATGTTATGCGTCTTTGATGACAACTGAGAGAGTGAACAACACAAGAACAGAGGCGTAGGGTATCTTTCCCAGCCTAGTGACCTTAGGGTCATGCCTAGGAACCACCACAGAGCTGAGAAAAGTTCTCAGACCTAGAGGGCCAGCCTGTGAGACTGAAAGACCACCCACAGGCTCAGGGCGGAAGGACTCAGAATGTTTGGGTCGGGAGGTCTGCGGAGGGACAACGGGTGGGCTGTCTGTCAAGTAAGGACAGTCTGAGCTGGAGCTCAGGAGTGGGGAGAGAAGCTGGCATTCTAGGTCACTGCCCAGAAAGCCAGCTGGTACGACAGCTCAAAATGTTAAGACACTGGATTGAAGCACTTCACTGTGTTTCAGGTGAGCCCTAGATATTACTTGTTAGTAGTATAACCAAAACCCCATCATCCCATGGTGTCACGGCTCACAGTATTCACATTGAAGTAATTCCAGAAGGACACATTTCATGAAAAAAAAAAAAAATGCAAGCCACACTCCACATACAGGTCCACAAGAAAGAACGGCTTCCACACACATCAGAATGATGCCAGTTTCTGAACTCCACTCCAGAAACCGAATCAGAGCCTCAGGGGTGGAGGACAGAGCCTACATTTTTTCTTTTCTTTTTTTCTTTCTTTCTTGTTTGCTTAGTTACGGTACTGGGGGAGAGATTGGTGACAGAGACGAGAGACAAAGAGAGGTATTTCCAACAGGGTCTCCCGTTTGGCTAGGATTCCGGGCACACATCAGCATACAGCCTCTTTGTGGCCCCAGCAAGGCACAGCAGTGCCCTACCTCAGGTGCCACCACTGCTGGGCCAGAACCGACGTTTTCATACACCTTGCACTGTTTCAAAATCTTGGACTAGGTGTAAAGGAGAGACTGCTGTCATGTTAGGGAAGTTAGAGCGCATCAGAAGCAAATACTGAGTTAATGCTTCAGGGTCTCCTTGGTGACATCATAACAGCCATGGTTCTTTCAGAAAAGAGGGGCTGAGCCAGCTCCAAGGCACAATGGTAATGAAATGCTCAAGAACTGTGAAGCCTGAATGGTCACCATGGTTTGAATCCTGCTCTGGTCAGTCTGGAACATGCCAGGCAAGATCCCAGGAGCTGCAGGGAGGGGGTGGCTGTAAGACCACGCCCTGTGGAGGGTGATTTCCTTTCTTTCCTGTGTATGTGCACGTTCTCCATCACGAGTGGAGAAGAAACGGTTTAAAGGAGGCGCTCTCTGTGGGAGTGGAGTATCAGCAGATGCATTCCTAGGTGAGGCCATTTTGCTGCCTGGCTAAGCCTGGACTCCCTAGCGCTACAACAGCTCCACTGCTCTAAAGCAGGGGCGAGGAGCAAGCACTGTGTGGATGCTGCCCTCTCCCCCTGCAGGTGGACTTGAAATTCTCGACGTGGCACTAGGGCAGCAGTCAACTGTGGGAACGAACAAGGTGAAACCAACCTGCCAGTACTTCTCCGGGGATAAGGCAGAGGTAAGCAAGATTGGGTTCTTTATCATTTACACTGAATTATTTAATGTGTGTATCTAATATCATTTAGCTGAGTATTAAGCAACGTGTACAGTGTACAGACCTTGGCGTAACACGTCTCAACCTGCTCGGGCTGCTGTTTGTGCACCTTACATCTGGAACTGTCACTGTGCCACAGGGCCACGGATCACTGGGAGAGCCCGTAAGAGGAAAATGAACACTGACAGGGAGAACTAAGCTTCATCCAGATTTATCTAGCTTGATCTAGATCCTGAATTTGTGGTAGATTGCACAGCTACCCCTCTGTTCTTTACGAAGCCTGGACACACTCCAGGAGAGAATCATGTATACTATTTGCAGCAATTATTAACGTCATTGAAATCCTGTTCTTACTTGAAATCACACTTGTTTTTTAATCAAACCTGGTAGGTTAACAGAAGACCTGAATGCAAAAACTCCAACTATTATTCCCAGTGCAGTATTTAAGATGAAATTTGCACACTATGCTGTTTCTTTCCATCTTAGATGGTAGTTCAAAACGAAATGAAGGTGATAATATAGGTGGAGTAACCTTTAAGCAGAATTTAATCTGACATTTTTTTTTAATTGCCAGAGGTTGCATGCACTTGCCAGAGGCACAGAGACAGAGGGAGCGAGGAGAGACACAGGACCCCCGCGGGGTGTAGTCATATTGCCATTCCTTCTCCGTTTCTCCAGCCTGTTGGGATGTGGGGCATGCATGCCAATGTAGTTGGTGTGTTCCCCAAGCCTTCAGGGCAGTGATTCAAACTGCTGTCAGCCATGTGGAATGCAGCTTCCCCAACTATGAGGCTAAGGAGCAAACCCTAATCTGAATTTTCATAAAGAACAACTTTGATGATATCTAGTCGTCTCATTTTCCAACGTGCTCTACTACAACTCGTGTCTTTCCAAAGGTGAGGTACTTTGGAATAGCAATATAAACACGAAATGCAGCCCTCTATATAATCCTTTCTGAAAAGAAGTGATTAAAAGTGGAAAATTTCTTTAGAATTTATAATAAGTACAGTTAATTTCACAGGATAAATTTCTTAAAAACTACTTTAACTAATTCATTCCATTAGTAAAGTACATGAACATTTGAAACCTACCAGTAGTTCTATGTTGTTCTGCAATAACAAGAGGTAAGAGAGGTAAGTTTTTTTCACTATGTTTTCAGAGTAATACTAGAAAACTTGGTATCACACTTCTTTATCAAACCTGGCAAGTTAGCAGAAGACCTGAATGCAAAAGCTCTAGCTGTTAGTCCCAGTGAATTCAGAGTCTCTCAGAGCTGAAAAGACTCTTTGGGATAAAAATAACCCGGGTTTTTTCCTGACTACTTTTAAGTTTTTGCCATAGGGTGCATGTGCTCGCTGGAGAGAGACAGAGATAGGGAAAGTGAGAAATCACCTCCCAGGGGAATGACCATATGGCAACCCCTTCTCCATTCTCCATCTGGGATTTTGGGCACATATGCATACACACGCAACTGGCATGATTTTCAAGCCACCAGGTCCAGGACTCAAATTGCAGTTAGCCATGTGGGAATCCAGTGCCTAAACCACCATGTCACCTGCTGGCCCTGAACTATTAATTCCCCTTATGCATCCTATCCCACATTAAGTCTGTGTCAAGTCTTCATCTTAAATAATTCTCGTAACAGGGAAGTAATGATTTTTGAAGTTTGCCCTTGTGTTGAGATGAAATCTACTATAAACTTACATTCTATAATTCTAAATTTTAAATATCTTGAAACCTGAAGTTTACATTCTAGCTGTATCAGAAACAGAACAGAAATCTAAAATGTTACACTGCCTAGGTGACCCTCTGAGGCAGCGACTCTCTGTGGTGCTCAATGGTGAGAGGCTCGCTCAGGTGCTGGAGCAGCCATCACTGAGGGGGAACTGGCATACTGCAGCTGTCCAGTGTCGACGTGTGAATGAAATGTCTTCCGTAGCTTGTGATCTGTTAGAATCAGAATGACAGTTAGTAAGAAGTTTATGTGTAGTTTATGTGTAGTTATATTACTTTTAGATTTATATATAAATATGGCTTAATGTCAACTGACAGTGTAATTTATTATAGAACATCCACAAGACTGGCAAACATCATATGAATTAAATATGTTAGTTATGTTTTCCAATAGTATGTTCAATGGGTGTTCAGGTATCTCTAAATTGAAAGCAATGGGTCCAACTGTCAATCTGAAGAAAGGACCATAAATACACCGAAGAGTGTAGTTCCTCTGTCCGACACCTACAAAAGAGGACAGAGAAGATGGCAAAAATACTACATGTTTTAAAAAGAGATTGGTGGGAACAAGCAGGTGGCATGGTGGTTTAAGGTGCTGAACTCACATGTGGCCAACTGCAGTTTGAGTCCTAGACCCAGAGGCTTGAAACATGCATGTGCCCACAATCTTGAGAGGAGGCTAGAGAAGGGATTGAGGTATGGGTATCGCCCTGGGGGTTATTTCTTGCTTTCTATCTCTCTGTGTTTCTGGCAAGTTCAAGTGTCCTATACCAAAGATCTTAAAAAAAAAAAAAAAAGATTGATTAATGGTTGGGGCCGGCAGGTGACGAGTGGTTAGGGCACTGGACTCCCACATGGCTGACAGTGGTTTGAATCCTGGGCCTGGAGGCTTGCTTTCTCACTTTCCCTTTCTCTCTCTCTTTCTGTGTGTGTCTGTCTCTCACGAGAGCATGTGCCCTACAGCAAATTAAAAAACATTTTTTAAAACAGACATTGGTGTGTTTCTCACCACTTATATATCTTGAGATAATCAATATTTTAAGTTTTAGCTTTTAAATTCTGTGTTCTTAGCCTATTGTAGTAATCCTGAACCATGTGAGTTTGATGATGTGTCACTAAATATAACATTCAGGGACAAAGTGTTTCAAGGCTCTTCAAGTCTTAATGTTAAGTATTCACTAAACTTGTAGACAATTCTTGAGTAATTTTCTTTCTTTACTAAGATTTATATACCAGAATCATTTAATAAATTTAAAATATGCTTTGGTCCCCATGCATCTGAAAGCTAAACTTTTCATATATGGCTTTTTTTTTTTTTTTTGGGGGGGGGGGGG
>NW_006204462.1:877400-891203 GCF_000334495.1 Tupaia belangeri chinensis | reverse complement strand
TGCTATAGGGCGTGTGCGCTCGCCAGACAGACAGAGAGAGACATAGAGACAGAAAGTGAGAAATCACCCCCCAGGGGGGATGGTCACACCGCAATCCCTTCTCCTGGATTCTCCTCTCGGGATCTTGGGCATGCACGCACAAGTGCCTGGCATGAGTTTTAAGCCACCGGGTTCGGGATGCGAACTGTGGTCGACTACATGGGAGTCCAGCGACACAGCCATTACGCTAACTGCTGGTTCCCCATATATGGCTTCATAATTGTTCATTCCTACTGGATTTATCCCCAGATGGCTGTTGAAAAATGAGAGGGAATTAGAAAGCTTATTAAATGTAATGAAAGGATAAAAAGAGAAGGAAGTATTTCCTTCTTGTTTTAAGTTCCATAAACTGCTCAGACAGGAGTAGGATTCAGTCCTCTCTCCCCCAGGATACTCTAGGTTTGACCCAGTTTTTCCTCATTCTCTCCTATATAGCTAAGGTAACATTCTATCAGTCTTGGACAGTGATCCTTAAGAGTGTGGTCCCCAGACCAGCAGTATCCACTTGCTCACCTGGGGAGGTGTCAAAAACGCCAGTTCTTAGTCTCCTCCCTGCCCCATCAGTCTTATTGGACTGAAACTTGGGGGCCTATAGTAACCTGTGGTTTAGCAAACTTTCCAGGCGATTCTTTTTTAAAAAAAAAAATAATGATTTTATTTAACTTTATTTATTTTAATTTGACCAGAGAGAGACACAGAGAGAGAGGGAAAGTGAGAAAGCAATCCACCAGGTCTGGGACTCAACCATGGTTGGCCACGTGGGAGTCCAGCACCCTTAACCACCCTGCTGGCCCATCCAGGTGACTCTTATGCTTCCTACAGTTTGACAAGCCCCACCCTGCAGTCCTGAGGGAAAGGGTGTGTCTGTGAGTGAAGCAGTTATCTGTTTATCCTGCTGGAGGTAAAGGGGGAAGAGGAGCAAGCCTGGTCATCAAATATGAAAAAGAATGGAGAGATGTAGAAGAACATGACAGGAAAGCATGAGACATCAATACAACTTTCAACAACACCGATAAGGTTCATTTTCATGCTGATTTAATGTAGCCAGTTGTTTCCAGTTCATGAAAATGAAGCTGGAGCCTCATAGTCAATAGTAAATAGTCTCCTCTATGCTTTTTTTGGACAGAACTGGGATAATCCAGCTACATTCTCATCTGATCCATTTTTTATTTTTTTAAAGAATTATTTATTTAATTTTATTTATTCATTCATTTTTAAATTTGACCAGAGAGAGACACAGAGAGGCTCAGACAGGAGTAGGATTCAGTCCTCTCTCCCCCAGGATACTCTAGGTTTGACCCAGTTTTTCCTCATTCTCTCCTATATAGCTAAGGTAACATTCTATCAGTCTTGGACAGTGATCCTTAAGAGTGTGGTCCCCAGACCAGCAGTATCCACTTGCTCACCTGGGGAGGTGTCAAAAACGCCAGTTCTTAGTCTCCTCCCTGCCCCATCAGTCTTATTGGACTGAAACTTGGGGGCCTATAGTAACCTGTGGTTTAGCAAACTTTCCAGGCGATTCTTTTTTAAAAAAAAAAATAATGATTTTATTTAACTTTATTTATTTTAATTTGACCAGAGAGGGACAGAGTGAGAGAGAGAGAGGGGAAGGGGGAAAGTGAGAAAGCAATCCACCAGGTCTGGGACTCAACCATGGTTGGCCACGTGGGAGTCCAGCACCCTTAACCACCCTGCTGGCCCATCCAGGTGACTCTTATGCTTCCTACAGTTTGACAAGCCCCACCCTGCAGTCCTGAGGGAAAGGGTGTGTCTGTGAGTGAAGCAGTTATCTGTTTATCCTGCTGGAGGTAAAGGGGGAAGAGGAGCAAGCCTGGTCATCAAATATGAAAAAGAATGGAGAGATGTAGAAGAACATGACAGGAAAGCATGAGACATCAATACAACTTTCAACAACACCGATAAGGTTCATTTTCATGCTGATTTAATGTAGCCAGTTGTTTCCAGTTCATGAAAATGAAGCTGGAGCCTCATAGTCAATAGTAAATAGTCTCCTCTATGCTTTTTTTGGACAGAACTGGGATAATCCAGCTACATTCTCATCTGATCCATTTTTTATTTTTTTAAAGAATTATTTATTTAATTTTATTTATTCATTCATTTTTAAATTTGACCAGAGAGAGACACAGAGAGAGAGGGAAAGTGAGAAAGCAGCCACCAGATCCACAACTCGAACCGTGGCTGGCCATGGAGGAATGCCCAGTGCCTTCACCAACACACCACCTGCTGGCCACATCTGATCTCTTTACAAAGTTACTGACATTTATCTCAAATGGCTGGTCAGGGTTAGAGGTTTTATGTGAACTGCACTAGAGATCAAAGTTACTAGCACCACCTTCAACCGACTGAGTGAACCTTATATAAGAAAAGTGTCTCTTGGTGAGACTAGTCCCACATATGGGGGATAGGTTTGAATAAAATAATCCTATAGCGGTGGCTGGGGGTGGCTGGCACTGCATTAGAGCTGGGGGATCAGTGTCAGAGTAAAACATTTTGAGAGACAGGGTCTTGTTATGTTGTGGTCCTGCCTCAGCTTTTGTGGGAGCTGAGACCACAGGGCTGGGCTCAGACCCAGGCCTCCCCCTGGCCTAAGCCTGCAAGGGGGCGGCACCACCAGTGCCCCCCACCACAGGGCAAGTGTGAGCTTCATGAGTGAGCACAAGCTCTGGCCTTGTCAGTCTGGGTTCAGTTCCATTAGTCCTGGAATACCGAACCAGTTTCTAAGCCTATGGAAAACGATGTGGAAGGGGGACTCTAATAGGATTCTTTTTTTTTTTTTTTGGGGGGGGGATTTGCTATAGGGCGCGTTCACTTGCCAGAAAGACAGAAAGTGAGAACTCACCACCCCCTGGGGGGGATGGTCACGCCACAATCCCTTCTCCTCCATTCTCCTCTCGGGATCTTGGGCACACATGTACACGCTCCCAGTGTGAGTTTAAGCCTCCGGGTCTGGGACTTTAATCGCGCTCGATATGTAGGAGTCCAGCGACATAGCCATTACGCCAACTGCTGGTCCTGCTAATAGGATTCTTGTGATGATTTGAAATAGACGACTTCTGGGGCTGCCTAGTCTGGTCATACTTGGTTAATCAGTTATTAGTATCAGCACATTTTAACCAGTTCTTACTTTTGCTATGTTCTGTTTTCAAAAAGATCATGGTGAAACTCTGCTAGAGGTTGCACTCACTCCTGAAACTGTGGCCAATCGTGCTAGTCAAAAATATGTGTATTGTACGTCGTGCACCAGGCTGCCCTTGTCTGTACCACCCACAGGCGAGCTGCTTGCTGCCCATCCCGCATGCTACATGGGAACACGGTGAGTTGGGTGCCACTGAGCAGAAAGCAGTCCTGCTTTCTCAGGGCCTACAGCTCTAACTCCAGGGCAACTTCTGCTTTTATAAAGAGCAGCTCTGGTCCTTCCTGGCTACTTCAATTGTCCCCTAAAGAGATCAACAGGATCAAGTGGATGTCTCGGTAGGAGTGACAGAAACGAATGGCTTTGCCCACTTGCAGTATGGGGTAGGGAGAAGAAGGTTGTGACCAATGAGAACTGTCTTTACACCTGGTCACAGCATGGTTCACTCTTTCAGAGTATTTGCTAAGCAGAGACAGATTTGGTCCCACTGAAATTCCAGACTCAGAGCCACTGGTGCCAAGCACATCGCCAATGTGAAGGGCCCAGAGATGAAACATGGCAGTCTGTGAAGCAGAAAACACAGAATGCCTGGGTCTTGGCGTATGTGCAGACCTCATCCTGACTGCAGGGCCTTCTCCTATGGCTCTGCTGTCTCGCTCTGGCACTGGGATGTATTATTTTGGTCAAGTTGCTTGGGGTGTGTGATGGGAAGCTGAGGAAAATTCCTAGAGTGGCAAGGTTAAGGAACAAACTTCTCATATCCCACTCAGATTCCAATGGCACCGAGAAAAGCAGCCAAGAGCTTAAAAGGTACCTGCCATTTTGAGGAGCAGAGAAGAGAGAACATTTTCTACAACAGCCCAATCTATAGACTTTCACTCTATATAAATTGTTGAGAGCAGACCAGCTAGATTGCTACTGTGATCCCATCAGGCCAGAGTGCTGACCATGTGGAATGTTTTTGTAAAAGCCGTGTGTGCACTATTAGTTTCAAAATTAGCAAAATGCTCGTGGCTGATTCTTAAACACCATCTCTGGTGAGCAAACAGGTACCACACAAGAGGTCTAGAAAGAAAGATGTTGGTTCTGTCCTCTATGGGTGGCGGTGGCTGCATGCACAGGGGAGGAATGAGGAACCTACCCTAACAAGGCCCGAGACAGACACCCCAGTGTTGCTTCTCTTCTATGACAATGTTTGCAGTTTCTCAAGGTCGGAACACAAAACGTTCAGTCTTTGTAGGCCCTAGCAGACACAGGTCCTCTAAAGGATGCAGCACAGATCAGCATCCTTGATGTTCCTGGCTAAATGTCTGCTGCGGTTTGGGTGTCCTCCCCCCAAAAAAATTCCATGTTGAGATTTGATTTTAACGAGATTAAGAGAGTGAAAATTTGACCCAATTACTGTGCTGAAGGGTGAGAGGGTTAGTGAAAGGGTGGCTAAAGCAGGAGTGGGGGCGGGGTGGGTGGGTAACTGAGTCCTGGTGGCTTAGGAGGAGAGGAGAGGAGGCAGACTGAAACTCACACTGAACACACCACTCTTATCACACTCCTGCCCTCCACAGTGTTGTGACGCAGCTGGCCCGATGCCAGCCCCTGCCCTGGACTTTCCAGTCACCACAACTGTGAGCCAAATAAACCTCTATTCTTCACAAACACCCTGACTCAGGCACTTCTGTTAGCAACACATAGGAGACGGAGGAGAAAGGGCTCAAGGGCGGTACTTGATTCTCAGGGACCACTACAATGATGGCAGTGTACTACGTAGTATATAATTTATGGTTATTTCAGGAACAATGGCACTTCGGGAAGTGACATTAGTTTTTTTTTTTTTTTTTTTTTTTTGCGGTTTTAAGGGTTTTTTTTTTTTTTTGAGAGGTTTTTGCTATAGGGCACGTGTGCTCACCAGACAGAGAGAGACAGAGAGACAGCGAGAAATCATCTCCCAGGGGGCATGGCCATGCTGCAATCCCTTCTCCTCCATTCTCCTCTCAGGATCTTGGGCACCCACGCACACGCGCCCGGCATGAGTTTTAAGCCACCAGGTCCGGGACGCAAACCGCAGTCGACTACATGGGAGTCCAGCGACATAGCCATTACGCTAACTGCTGGTCCCAAGGGAAGTGACATTAATTTTTAAACATGCCTTTGGCATGCAGACTATAGGAAGTGATTACACACTATGTAAAAACAAGTGATGTTCATGGGTCCAGCAGGTGGCATGGTAGTTAAGAGTGCTGGACTCCCACATGGCTAACCATGGTTGGCATCCTGAACCTGGAGGCTTGCTTTCTCACTTTCTGTCTCTCTCTCTCTGTGTCTCTCTCTGAAAATATTAAAATAATAATAAATAAAGTAAAATAATTCTTAAAAAGAATAAACACGTGATGTTCCTTTGGAGAATGAGACCTCATACAGATAATGAAAATATCTTTAAAAAAAATCAAAGTATAGCATAGTTATAAAGTTAGTATACAACAGCTTGGTCTTAATAAGATTAGGAACAAATATTTATTTTGTATGGCTAAAGAGACACATACATGTTATCAAACCGGTATTTCTAAATTGTTTCTTGGGTATCATCACAGGTTGCTGCATTATTTGATTTTTAATATCAAGAGAGAATCTCATACTTTCCAACTCTGGTATTCCCCATCTATTTTCTCTCTCACTCTGCTAACAAAGAATTTCAAAAGTTTAGAGGAAGAGGGAACCTATTTTCTAGTACAACATTGTTCAGTTTTCATATGGGAAAACCATCCAGCAGAAGCTAACTTACTGAGGGCCAGGCTAAACCCTGGCAGAATTCTTTTTCAAATGTACTTTCAGAGGTTAAATAAATAGGGATTTAGTTTTGAAAATGACTGATTTCTCTCATTTGTGTTAAATTGATTTGCTTTGCTATAGAGGTCAAATAATCAGTCATATCTTTCTCTTTTCTTTTCTATTCGCTACCCCTAGGAAACAACTTTATCAAATCCACAACAAATAATAAACAAAATACTGAGGGAAGGTATTATCCTATCTTTTTCTCTTAAACACAGTAAAACATTAAATATTTCCAAATATAGAAGTTTCAGAAAAAATTCTAATTTTAATCCAATGAAATAATCAGGTTTCTACCTTTATTTTTGATAAAGACAAAAACCAATAAAGTCTTCTTTCCAGTCTGACACTTAGGGCAACTCTAACTTTTAAATACCAAAACACCTTTTTGAGGGATATTTTCCCTTTCCTTTACTCCTATGATTTTTGTAGGAAAATGAACACTGAAGAGAACATTTCTTGCAGAAACTATGGTAAGGGGTTGAAACGAGAGGAAAGACAACTGCTATGCAAGTTTAAAAATTAATCAATGAGATTAAAGAAGTAATTATTTATTCCATTTCAATGAATTATCTTCTTCATACTCCTATTGCAAAGTAACTTCACTGTGGCAGGCCTAAATGCATTGTTTTCATTTACTGGTAGATGTCACTGACCTCAATAAGAATAAGCCATTTTTTACAAGGGATATTCAAAAGAGGGTAAAGTTTGAAAAATAAAGATTATCAAAAAGCACCAATCTGGGAAAGAAGTTCTTCAATGAAGGATGGGAAATTATTAATATTGGCAATTTTTATCCTAAATTCATGCCAAATTCATTTCTGATGGCAAATTTATCTTTCTTTTGACCCTATCCTTTAAATAAGGACACACACACACACACACCATTTTAAGCTTACACAAGTACATACCTGGAAAGCTTTACCAATTTCAGGGTTTTTTTAAGGGATAATGAATTCTTCATTACTATTAATGAAATACAAGAAGCAAACTCTTCTGTATTTTTAAAACATGTTTAGGAAGATCCTGTCTTCTAACAACACCTCTGTTTATCAACAAAATGGTTACCACTTATGCACATACTACTCTTAAGTTTACATCAATGATTTTACACTTTCAAACCCTGGGACATTTTCATAAAATTTACAGATACCAATCTATTTGGGAAAAAACAAACAAAAAAAACAACAAAAAAACCTCCCTAACCCACATAAGTTGTAAGCTATTTCTGACTGTACTGGATCTCTTACTCTGGTTGCTTTAATTTACACCTGGAGTTCAAGTATGTGTTCTTTAACTTTTCATATTTTTTCTCCTTTGGCAGGTATATAGGAAAGTAATATTAAAAAGCACTTTTCATAGAAATAAAAAGAAAATTATGCTATTTTTGGAGGGATTGGAGAACTAATTAAAGTGGCTTTGCTTCTATCATAAGAGTAGTCATACTGCTAACTTTATTTCCCAACGACTCCATTTACTGCCTTACATTCTTTGTGCAGGAAGGGAGCTAGTTCAGTTGTGCTTGTAGCCTCATGGCTCTTTTGAGTTTTACTCTTTTTTTCCCCAAATCTCCCTAGCACCTCTAGTCTTAAGGACTTCTGACACCCTGGGTCCTTGAGAGAAAAATCAATAGTTTCAAAAGGCAGGACTAGTGTTATCTCTTCACTTACACTTGGATTTGATGAAGTTGCTAAATGAACCTTGTATCTTTCTCATCCTAAAGATAAAAGTCTTATGATCAACAAAGTCATAACCTTTTATAGTTCTATCACTCATCTGCTTTTATAATTACAAAGTCTTTGGATATGACTAAGATAAAAATAACAGAATTAGTAAAAATTGACTGAAAGTATAAATTTGTTAAGCTCTTAAATATGAGTGTTTTTCATGAGAGAACACAGTCAATCTAAAATAACACTTGGTTAAGTTATTTAATGTCCTGCCACTCCTGAGCTCTCAGTCCAGGAAAAAGACCAGTTTTCCAGCAAAGGGAGACGGGAACATAGGAAGGCAAGGTAGTTAGGAACAGAAGGAAGCTAGCAGGGTAGACTGAGCATCTATACATTCAAAACTAACATATGCATGTAACTGCATCATAAGTAAATATCAATGGGATTAATTCAGTGTTTCCTTGGTGTTCCCTTGATGCAATAATATAGTTTAAGCTACGTGATATGTTAACTACATCAAGTATAAGATCTATGTAAATGGAAAAAATATCACTTGAAATGGCATCTCTAAAACTGACACTACTAGGCACAGGACAACAGATATTTGTCTTCATTTGCATGTCAGAAAGAATATATGTATATACACATATGTCTGTATATGGAGAGTAACTTCAGAAGGATACACAAGAAATGGAGAACACTGGTTGCTACTTTTCACTGTCTACCCATCTGGAGCATTTATATTTTGTAAAATGTATGTTTTCCCCTGTTCAAATATATAGATGAAAATCCTATTACTAAATAAATTTAAATGGTTTAAAATATGATGTCAAATTAAGACGACTGTTTTTTTCCCCATTAGACAAGAAAATATACTAATGTATTATTTTTCTAAGGTCTACCTACATAAACTTGGGTATGTTTTCTTTTGAAAGAGGTATTCTGATCTAAAGCTCTGATTTTCACATGCCAGTATGCTAGACATCACTGCTACACTACCGTGGACAATGGGCTGGCTCATCAGTCCATGCTGGCATCCTGCTGCCTTCCTTTGATGGGCTCACCACTGGCCCCTATTCCTCTATGAAACTCAAGAAATCTTCAAGGAAACTTCAGAAAGATTTTAAGAATTTCATTTGGCAGTGATAAATGTTACACTTGTCTTATTCTGCAGGCACAGAATCTGTGTGACGGTCTCTTCGTATACTGGCAAAGATGTTTGGTAAAGACTAAGCAGAGCCCTTAAACACAGATTGGACTAGGATTCATAAATACTTCCAATGAAAGACATTTAGAAACAGGCTGGGAAAAATACCTCAGTTGGTAAAAAATTACTTTGAGAAAGTCAATCAAAAATTCAAATTAAGTCTTATCATTTAAATATTAACTAAAACCATAAACAAAATTTAAAAGATAAAACATACATCAGTTTTTAATGGTGGCTGCTTATTAAAAATGAATATCTAAGATTATTCCAATTTCATTTTCTTCAAAAACTGGGCAGCTTGGATAAATGCTTATTTTACTGAAAATATTTGCAAAATTACAATATGAATACATGATTATATTAAGATAGGATGACTATATATAGTGTATTCTTATCTATAGATATAAAATGAATGCAGTAAATATAGCACTCTCTGGGTGAAATGGTTGGTACACAGTGTTTCTCAGTAAAGTACACACAACCTATTATTAAGCAACAGTTATCTTCTTTTCGAATGTACATCCTGGGACCTTTTTAGTATGGAAGGATACATTAAATCCCTCCATAACCTTTTTTGTTGGTAAAGACTAGCATTTCTGTAAATTTTAAAATATCATATTTATTTCAACAACTGTTCTTAGGCTGTTTGCATTTGCCAAACTTCAAATGTTATTTCTTAAGTCTGGGTGTTTTAAAAATAACACCATATCAGCTAACCATGTCTTAAACTCTAGTGCAGTATCATACACTGTCTTTTTATTAGTTACTTAAATACACATCAACAACAAGACAGCATCATTAAAAAAATTTTGTCTGGACAAATTCCCAAAATTAACTTTCAGGGTATTATGGAACTAGATAGTCTTGAACTGTAATACTAATCTGGGTTATTTTATTGTAATTCTTAAGAATACAAATAAGAACTCTACTTCAAAACTCTTTGTTAAGTGTGCAGGGATTTGTTCGAAAGCATCTTCTATCTTCTCCACTACACTGGCTTAATGGAGACCTGTTACCACCAGGGCCCCAGTACAGACACATGCATGCAAGAAGTCACTCTAGAGAGTCTAACTACACAGCTACCGAGACACAGCCCACTGCCACGTGGCACAAATGTACATCGCCTATGTACAAAAGGTAAAGTGCATTATTAAATTAGTGAACTGACAGATTGTCTGCCTGGACCATATAGCTTTCAGATAGACAAATGTGAAATTTTCCTATTAGAACCAATTATTTCAAGAGGTTCCAATTAGCTTTTCCACCCTGTCATTAATTTTTTTGGCCATGCTCTTTAGTGCAAATAAGCTTGTTTTCGACTCAAGTTTAAGGGACATGGCAGTTTGGGGCTTTAACAAGGAAAATTATAAAACGTGGTGGAATTTAACACCTTTATAATACATTGCATCTTTTGCATATGAGCAACGATCAGTGCTGCTTTGAATTGCTAGGGGCACACTGCCAACTACCATGAGGAACCCGTTTCCAAATCTCAGACTATTAGCTTATGAGTTTTAAGTCTGTACCACATTATGCTTGGATTAGTATGTGCAAACATCATCAGTGTTTTAGAGTTATACAGTGAACTAGTAATTTTGGTTACTAACTTTAATGCTTATCTTTTTACTTCTAACATCCAGATGCCTTAAGAGTTTAATGTCTTCAAGGCAGGGATCCCTTATTTTGAAGAATACCATTACACTTGCAACTCTATTTATGTTATAAATGACAGTAAATAAAATGTATATTGCACAGATAAGAATAGTAGCTTATTTTATAAGATACATGGCGACACATGTCCTAATACCAGAGTTTCGAACTGGATCATATTTAGTTATGGCTAAAGAATTCTTGGGAATTTAAGTATCAAAAAATTATGGCATCATTTAATTTATAAATGAATAATTAATCATGAAAAAGTAAAACAATAGAACTGCAGAAGACTCATGCCTCTAGGGTATGTTTAGGATGTATGCATCTATCCTATCTGCAGCTTCGCGATGGTAGACACCTTGACGTACACATACAAGGTGGAAAAGTTGGTTATTAGCTAATTGTCAAATAATCAATGTAAAATTAAACTAATAATATTTATATACGAGTTAAATATAGTTATCTTTAAGTCTGACATGGAATCATGTTCTGTGTATATATACATGCATGCAATATATGCATGTGTATATATATGTATATATACATAGAGACACACATTCAAATCTTATCAGACTAAAACCAAAAAAGAAATCATTAGACCTAGTGGATATAATATTTTAGAAAGAAAGATTTTGAAGAGAGAGTGTACACTCACAGCAATAGTGAGAGGAACAATTGGGACTAGAATACCCACAGCTCCAGTTTGCTGAAATCCGACAGGTTGGTCACTATTGATAGGCACTATGATGGGCAGCACTAACAATCAGTAGAACAATAATTCAAGTGCACATCACTCCTTCGTATACCAAAAACTACTTCTGAGCAAGCCTACAGAGTTATTTTACAGTTAGGATGGTTGAAATATCCTTGCTACTTTTAGAGTTTCAACACCCACCATGTGCTATTAACTCTAGTACTAACATTATTTTCTAACCTTCGGTTGTTCCATAGTGATCCAGATGGTCCACAATTATAATAAACTAATGAGATTCCTTTATACTACTTGAGGAAATGTCAACTACAATCTGTAAACCAACACCAGTAGGTTTGGGTTAATGACTGCTTGTTCTTAAGAAACATAAACCAATGAAATTCATTTCTAAAATTTATAAAGTTTTCTTAGTGATTTTACTGAAATGTATTTGGGGACAAACCTCTGGAGAAGAAGAATGTTAAAATAATGTTGAATCACTTAGAGCATATAAAAGAAGAGCTATATTCTGATCTCAATCCATGCAGCCAGCTCTCATCAGTGAGAGCTATATTTGGGGGTTGAAATCAGAATTCTGGCTCTTAAACATTATGTGGACTTGCTATGTGGGAAGTAAATAAAGCCAAGATAAAAGACAGTAATTTCATTCAGAATAAAATGTAGCTCACAGATGAAATTTTAGTCAGTTAACACAGGGTGGGTTGGTACACATAGACACTATATCCACTTGTTTAAAAAATTGCTTAGGCGTTGAAAAATTGCTCTGGCACTTCCTGGAAAGTTATTTTTAATACAGGTAAATGGGTGAGTCTTGTGTAAAGTAAACCGCTTTAAGTATCATAAAGAGCACCTTGGAAAATGCCTGAATTTTTCTTTCAAATACGTTTATAACCAATCTTCAAATAGTATTTTTTCCAAACTCAAAATTGTATTCTAAATGCTTTAAAATTCTTCTCTCCCCTCCCCCCGGAATTGACACACCTGTAAAAGTCAAGTTTATATTGGAAGTGCTGACATGGTTTTATGGGTAGCAACTGCAAAATTGCTACTAAAACATTACTACAGATGTATTTTTATGTCAGTTAACTGGTGCACCAACCTCTCTGAAATAATGTTAAAGAAGTATAAAATATAATACCTTGAATTCAGTATATATTTGGGGGAAAAACTAAAACACCATGATCTCCATAGCAAAGCCACTGGGTGAGGCCTCCTACTCATTAGTAACATTAAAAGCAATTCCTGAAACTCTGGAAAGCCAATAAAAATATCTGGTACAATAAATAGAGGTAAAGATGGGATTGTAACTAGCTTACAATAACCAATCAGAACTTTCCTGTGGCTTTGATATGGCAACTATAAACTGTAGGGTTACCACAAAATCTGAAATTTACAGGACACTATAGTAACTCTTGAGAAATATGACACTATATTTTTAAGGTTGAATTAAGTAATAAGACTTTATAGTACTATTTAATATTCAGTCATCCCAATGGGCAATATATTTCTATTTGTATGTTTATAAATAAAAACATGTTCACTACACTTGAGGTCAATTTGTTTCTGTGGTAACTGTCCTACAGGTAAGCTTTGCAGCTTTTAATGATGTTGGAATGGAATACTTTCTTGGGAACTTGTTAAACTGAAATTCATACTTCCATATGAAGTATATATACCTTTTTCCAGGATTATGTCATAGTGCAATAGAAATAGTAGTGATGGTGTTTAGAAAGTCAGGATGTCACTTTTTGTGATTTGCATACTTCTATAATCTGGAGCAGAGGAAGCAGCTAAACTATTTAGCTCTGGGGAGGGTGGAATTCCCATCAGAATTAGAGAGATCTAGGTATAACATAGCATGAAAACCAGACTTCCTGAAGTATGAACTACTGGAGGTATTACTAATTACAAAGGGCCAAAAAAGGAAGGACTTCTTCAAAGGATTATGGGTCAGTACTGTTGTTAGCCAATTTATGATTTAAAATTTTGCCTGATGGAGTTCAATTTCACTCTAGTCGAGGGATTCTTGTTCTTCACCACTGGCCCTTCTGCCATCCATTCTCTTTTCTTTATGGCTGTTGCAAATTTTCCTCATCTCTTCTTCATACTTGATAAAATTCTCCCCAAACCTTGTCCAAGCTTTGAACGGAACAGTAATAGTATTACGGTAAGGTGGCCTCACCTCACTTACCTTCAGGAAAATTCCATATTTATTAGAGCCCACATCAAAGTAGAACCTTTTATTGTCCACTCTGAAAGAAGTCCCCTCCGGGAGTTCAAGCGGGTCATCATCTCCGCCTCTTCGCTCTTCGATGTCCCCTTCGCCATAGTCTTCGATCAGCTGAACCAAGGCATCGCGAAACTCGATCATTCCCTGCGCGGGGAGGACGATCGTCTGCTCCTGGCCCAAACCGTGGCCGAAGTAGCCCATCACGCCGGGGCGCATCACTGTCTGCCTAATCCGCAGGAAGCGCCCCCGCTGGTTCTCCTTCAGGTCCAGGTAGTACTTGCGATTGTCCCTCTCGATGTAGTCCGTTTTGAGGAC
>NW_006204462.1:876964-877389 GCF_000334495.1 Tupaia belangeri chinensis | reverse complement strand
CCCCTCCCGCCCCCGCCGAGCCGGGCGGGGAGGGCGCGGCGGGCTTCGGTCTCCTCCGCGAGGCGGGCTCCTGGCCGTGGCCGTGCTCCTGCCGGTGGCCCTTCAGGCCCAGGTGGGCGTAGTGCTCGATGAAGTCGCCCAGGCAGTCCTTGAGCTCGGCCGCCACCGACAGGGACAGGGTCAGCTTGCTCTTGCGGATGCTGTCCTGCCGGCCGCGGCCCACCCAGACCTCGGCGATCTTGAGGAAGCGGCCGCGGGCGCTCTGCTTCACGTCCAGGTAGAAGCGCTTCTTCTGGATGTCCACGCGCTTGGAGGCCAGCTCCTGGATCTCGGCCGCGCCCCCGGCCGGGCTGGCGGCCGCGTAGTGCGGGTAGTGCGCATGCTGGGCCTGGGGGTACAGCCTGCTCTTGCTCGGGCCGGCGCCC
>NW_006204462.1:871272-876208 GCF_000334495.1 Tupaia belangeri chinensis | reverse complement strand
GGATCCTGAGGGGTGGCGGGCACCATCCGGAGGCGTGGCGAGGGCTTTGGCGCCGTGCTGACGTCATCTTTCCGTGCCCGCTGCG
The DNA here is from genome assembly GCF_000334495.1 of Tupaia belangeri chinensis. Taxonomy (NCBI): domain Eukaryota; kingdom Metazoa; phylum Chordata; class Mammalia; order Scandentia; family Tupaiidae; genus Tupaia; species Tupaia belangeri. Next base: position 876,123 of record NW_006204462.1, on the reverse strand, counting down.
TGCAGCCGGGCGCCGGGCAGCGCGGGAATACAGATTGTCCTTTCCAGACCTACCCTGGTTCTTAGGTTCGAGGTCCCGGTGTAGGGCGTCCGCTTTTCCTCTGCACACTTCGGGTAACGTGCCGCCCAGCCTCCCCGGTTCCTCACCCTGGTGACTGTCGTGCGGCTCCTCAGACCTGCAGGCGCCCAGGCCGCGGAGTGGGCCCCGGAGCCGCGTCTGTCCCGCCGCGCTCTCGCCTCCCCGCAGGCGGTGTTTCGGGTTCGGCCTCCGCTGCCGCAGGAGTGGAGCCGCTCTGCGTCCGCAGGGCAAAGTCGAGGGAACTAACCCGCCGTCTGATGTAGCGAGTGTGCAGGATGTCGGGTCCGGACCGTGCAGTCCCTAACGGAGTTCTTCGTGTCGAATCCCGGATCGCTTTCCCGTGTAAGAACACTGTCCTGTTGACGAGGGCACTGCAGTTCTTAGAGCCTAGTTCAGGCGTCTTCGTGTTACAGCAGAAGCGCGGACAGAGGGGCAGCAAAGCCAAGCTCATCGGTAATGGGAGGGGTCCCGAAAGTGGGCAGCCGCTTTGGTGCTCTCGTCAGGAGGCTTAATCCTAGCTAGGAGGGACTTGACTGCTTCGTCCTCGTGGGGTTACATGCGCGACAGGTTATCCTTTCAGAAGAGTGGTGGTTAATGGTTGCTCAGGTCTTCCAGAGTTTTAGGTTTCAGAGACCTTCTATTGGTCAGTGACGACTCGAGTCCTTGAGAGCCTTGGGCCCTAGAGACCATTATCTGAGTTTCTGAAATGTAGGGTCATGGAAAAAGCCACGATTGCAGTAATTGTTGTAAGTCACCTTGCCCACCGTTTTAAGCTGAGCTGCAAGCAGTTCCTTGTATAAAAGCAAGCTGCGCAGTCTCTGGTGAATGACTTTTTTTTTTTTTAACGTTTTATCTATTTATCTATTGTGATTTTCAAGCTGCCAGGTCCAGGACTCCAACCATGGTCATCCATGTGGGACTCCTGCTGCCTTAACCCAGGCCACCTGCTGGCCATGGCCCTCTGGTGAATGATTCTAAGGAAAGTGTGCAGACAGTCTCCAGTGAGTGATTCCTAAGGAGGACTGGACCCGTATGAAGGCCTGTTCCTTAACTATGTGTGTGCTCTGTCCATTGACGGGAGGTTGGGGTGATCAGGTCCGACACCAGTGCATATCCAGAGCAGCAAGCTGATTGGCTTCCTGTAGCCCGGGCCCGGGGGTGGGCCCCCGGGCCCGCGTCTGCCCCGCCGCGCTCTCGCCTCCCCGCAGGCGGTGTTTCGGGTTCGGCCTCCGCTGCCGCAGGAGTGGAGCCGCTCTGCGTCCGCAGGGCAAAGTCGAGGGAACTAACCCGCCGTCTGATGTAGCGAGTGTGCAGGATGTCGGGTCCGGACCGTGCAGTCCCTAACGGAGTTCTTCGTGTCGAATCCCGGATCGCTTTCCCGTGTAAGAACACTGTCCTGTTGACGAGGGCACTGCAGTTCTTAGAGCCTAGTTCAGGCGTCTTCGTGTTACAGCAGAAGCGCGGACAGAGGGGCAGCAAAGCCAAGCTCATCGGTAATGGGAGGGGTCCCGAAAGTGGGCAGCCGCTTTGGTGCTCTCGTCAGGAGGCTTAATCCTAGCTAGGAGGGACTTGACTGCTTCGTCCTCGTGGGGTTACATGCGCGACAGGTTATCCTTTCAGAAGAGTGGTGGTTAATGGTTGCTCAGGTCTTCCAGAGTTTTAGGTTTCAGAGACCTTCTATTGGTCAGTGACGACTCGAGTCCTTGAGAGCCTTGGGCCCTAGAGACCATTATCTGAGTTTCTGAAATGTAGGGTCATGGAAAAAGCCACGATTGCAGTAATTGTTGTAAGTCACCTTGCCCACCGTTTTAAGCTGAGCTGCAAGCAGTTCCTTGTATAAAAGCAAGCTGCGCAGTCTCTGGTGAATGACTTTTTTTTTTTTTAACGTTTTATCTATTTATCTATTGTGATTTTCAAGCTGCCAGGTCCAGGACTCCAACCATGGTCATCCATGTGGGACTCCTGCTGCCTTAACCCAGGCCACCTGCTGGCCATGGCCCTCTGGTGAATGATTCTAAGGAAAGTGTGCAGACAGTCTCCAGTGAGTGATTCCTAAGGAGGACTGGACCCGTATGAAGGCCTGTTCCTTAACTATGTGTGTGCTCTGTCCATTGACGGGAGGTTGGGGTGATCAGGTCCGACACCAGTGCATATCCAGAGCAGCAAGCTGATTGGCTTCCTGTAGCACGCTCAAGACAAATCAGAGGTCGACCTAGGAAGGACTAGCCAAGTGGAGTTTATTAAGGGAGTGAAGGAGGGAACGAGCTCCCAAGAAGGAAGGGATCTGGGAAAATGGTTTGCTTCTGGACAGTTTGGGTCTCAGGTCTATATCCCAGCTGGGAGAGGTGAGTGCATGTTTCTCTCCTGATAGGGGTCACGTGTCCCATAGGTTATGCTCTGTCTTAGGGTGGGCGTATAGTCATGACAGCCCATGTAATGGTGTGTTGTGTGGCAAAACAATGAAGGGAATAATTAGTGCCAAGGGAGCACGACCTTAAATAGAGATCTGATTCACTCTTACCAGCTGCCCAAGTAGATACAGCGTCTGTGCTCAAGGTGGAAGGAGGACAGGACTCAGGTTTGTCTTTCAGGTTGCTTTAATCACACAGGGAAAACGGGGGCTTACAAGTCACGAAGAGACGCGAGGTGCAGGGCGTCCTATACTGGTGCGGCCATGGGGAGTGCAGCCCATCAGGATGCAGAGGAGGCTGGGTGCTGAGCACGCTGGGCGTCTACAAGGCACAATCAGTGAGCCAGAGAGGAGCTCCATGAAGATCTTAGAGAGCGATGGTGGCAGCTGCCATGAGCTGACCGAGCGTCGGGTGGCTGAGGGTGAACGCCTGGTACAGAGGTGTAAATCACAAAGACCAGGGGGGGCCAAGACTCCTTAACGCTGCCAGGGGAGCACATTCCAAGATATGGGTCACCAGAGGTACAGAGGTCGGGACTCGTGGCCGCCGAGGAGCATCAGAGATGGTGGAGTGGAGGACCATCTGGGAGAGGAAGAGTTGGTGTGCGAACCAGCAGAGCCTCCAGCAGTAAGTGAGGTCTCAGGTGCAGTGAGATGGGATCTGACCGAAGCGGAAGACAGAGCTGATGAGCTGCTCAAAGTCTGGGGCTGTTACAGGCGGTTTCTGCAGTCTCGTGGTTGGCAAGGAGAGTGGCCTTCTGTGGCCCTACCGTGCCCAGATGGTCCTGTCAGTACCATTTGGTCTTTGATGTCATTCTGAGATAGGCAGCCATCCTGGGTGATGTGCCTTAACCGGATGAACAGTCTTTGGGTTATGGCCAAGTCATTTTGGCTTGACTCCCCAATAGAAATATAACACACTTAAGACAATAACAAGCAAGGTTACAAATTGTATGCCAAGTATAACATGGTGACTACTTGGAAACTGGTTTCTTCTGAGTTAAATTGGAAAAGGTCATTCTCTCAGTTAACGCTGAGGGCCTGGTGACCCATATCTTGGAATGTGCTCCCCTGGCAGCGTTAAGGAGTCTTGGCCCCCCCTGGTCTTTGTGATTTACACCTTGACATTATTTGTGCTCTGGACTGTGTCAATTGGCCTTTTGTTTTTTGTATTAAGTCCCGTAGCAAGGGGCCATAAATTCTTTAAAAAGAAGATTTATGTGTTTTAAGGGCAAAGGGTATGGTGACTGGGAGAGCAGAAGAAAAATAAACAGCGCAAGAGGAGAAGGGAGTGTTAATCCGTCCGAGGCCACTCAGCACCAAGGCTCCCTTGGCGAGCATACGCTGCACAGCATTGTCTGCTCATGGACCCCTGCCTTGTACACCTGCAGATAGGGCCATGCTCCTGTCTCACTGTCTCATCTGTAGCTCAGAGTGCTTGAGGCTTTGTATAGCTTGAGAAGTTCATTTTCAGGGGGTTGGAGGTGGGGATGAGTAGGGTGGTTTAGATCTTGATGTCATTGAACAGTGGTCTTCCTTTATTCCAGAAGCTCACCCCCCCATCCCCCACTTTCTGAAAGTAAATAAATGAAAAAGTAAAATCATATCCTTTGATTCACAGGAGTTTTAAATTTTGATTATTTTCAATTTATATTCTTTTTCTCTTACTGCTCAAGCTTTTGATGTCATACCTGAGAATTGGTTCCCAATCCAAAATCTTGAAGATTTTTGTTTACGTTTGTTTCTAATATTTTTGTAGGTTTGGCTCTTGAACTTGAGTCCTTGATACACTTTGTATTGATTTTGTGTAGGGCTTGGGATAGGCGACAGCTCCCCTGTTCTGCATGTGTAAGCCCAGTTGTCCCAGCACCATCTGCTGAAGAGCTTGTTCTTTCCCCTGCTGAATGGACTTGGCACATGGTCAAGATTGTTGTCCATAGATGTATGCATTTACTGGGACCAGCAGTTGGTGTAATGACTATGTCACTGGACTCCCATGTAGTTGACTGTGGTTCAAGACCCAGACCCGGTGGCTTAAACTCACGCTGGGTGCATGTGCGTGCATGCCCAAGATCCCAAGAGGAGAATGGAGGAGAAGGGATTGTGGCGTGGCCATCCCCCCTGGGGGGCGATTTCTTGCTTTCTGTCTCTATCTTTCTGGTGAGCACACGTGCCCTATAGCAAAAATCAATCCAAAAAAATTGAAAGTATATATTTACTTCTAAAATCTCAATCCTATTCCACTGATATATGTATCTTTCCTTAAACCAGTAACACACCGTTTTAATTACTGCAGCTTTATAGTTAGCAGGAAGTGTGAGTTTTCCAAATTTATTCTTCTTTCAAGATTGTTTTGACTATTT
>NW_006204462.1:869272-871203 GCF_000334495.1 Tupaia belangeri chinensis | reverse complement strand
TTGCTATAGGGTGTGTGCGCTCGCCAGAAAGAGAGAGACAGAGAGACAGAAAGCGAGAAATCACCCCCTGGGGGATGGCCACACTGCAGTCCCTTCTTCTCCATTCTCCTCTTGGGATCTTAGGCACGCACACACACGCAACCGGCATGAGTTTAAGCCACCGGGTCCGGGACTCAAACCGCGGTTGACTACATGGGAGTCCAGCAACATTAGCTATTATGCTAATTGCTGGTCCCGGCCTTTTATTTAAATTTGAAGATTGGATTTAACATTCCCCAAAAAAGGTTTTTGGACTGTTGATATGGGTTACAGGGACTCTATAGATAGTTTCAAGTAGAATAGAGGGTAGCTTTCCATTTTCTGTGTCTTTCATTTCTTTCAGCAGTGAACAAATGCAGGCCAGGGCCTGGTGGAGGAGTGGAGCACACAGCATACTCAGGGAGGAAGGAGAGGGAAGGAGACAGACGCCCACTTCCTGTGTTTGTGTCCCCCCCCTCCCCCCCGCACTCCTGCCAGTTTATGGTGCCCATCTACATCGAAGGCGGGTCTTCCTCTCTGTCCATTGACCACCTGCCAGTCTTGCCAGGTAGCGTTTTCCCAGACACTTAGAAACAATGCTTCACTAACCTACTTATCCTTCAGTCCAGTCAAGGACACCCCAAATTAACCAGAAGAACCTCTCTACTGGTAGTTTTCTTTCTTTGGGGTGGAGATATGGGAGGGTAAAGGACCCCACCACCCACTGCCCTGCTCGTCCCTTCTTCTTTTCATTTTCTTACAGGAGCAAGGAGACTTGGTCTCAGAAAGCCTTCTCAATGTTGTCTCCCATGTTTCTTAGGCCTAAATTAAGTCACGTGTTTTATTCTTAAACCAAAGCCGGGGATGCTTTGAGTCTGTGCTCTCGTTTCTGAATTATCATTGCGGCGAGGGTGGTTGTATCACTTCAGGCCGGTAGGTGGGCTCTGGGAGATGGGCGTGGGGCAGCTCCCCTGAAGTGCAGTGACTTGGTGGGTAACTGGTAGTGATCTGAATTTAACTTATTGGTGTTTCTAAATATTTCAGGGTGGATTCGATGCTGACTAAGCAACTATCTGCGTCTACCTAATGAGTACTAGTACTAGCAGATTGCACGGTAGTTAAGGCGCTGGGTTCTCACGTGGCCACTCGCAGTTTGAATATCATACCTGTTGACTGAAGGTCATGCCCTGTGCATACCTGCCCCAAATCCTGAGAGGAAAATCGAGAAGGGCTTGTGGCATGGCCGTCTTCCCTGTGCGGCGATTTCTGACTTTCACCCTACCCTCTCTGTCTCTGGAGAGCACATGCATCCTATGGCCAAAAAGAAAAAAAAAATTGAATTCTATAAATTTTCATCTCATGTCTTAGGAAGTTACAGTAATAGGAAAACAGACAACTGAAGCAAGTTTTAAATTGACTTCAGTTGAAAACTTCCTCTGTAGCTTCCCATTTATAACGGTTGATGCCAGCTGACTGGCTGTAGATACCTACAGAACAGAGGAAGTTCTTTAAAAATAATGAACTATTCATTTAGGTTGGGTGGCGAATTCAGTTCCAAAGCTCTTCACTGTGCCAGGCTCCTGTTTGGGGCAAGTCGCGTTGCTGGTCTGGCAGTGTGGCTTCTCACCACAACACAGCCCGAAGCTTTTGCCTGGTCCCTGGTTTCAGCATTTCATGCCGTTTTATTCTATTATTTGGTTGGTTTCATTTTCACTTTATCTCACTTGGCTCTATTAGTATAACACTGTGCTTCATGTGATATTTGACAGTTACGAAAAATTGTTACATACCTATGAAGAAATACAAAAAAATCATCCTAGTATTCTAAAACATTTTATTAATGTGAAATAATTGGACTGAATGCTAATAATTGGCTTTATTTAGCTTTTCTGGTTTGCTTGCTTGGGCTATTT
>NW_006204462.1:856404-869241 GCF_000334495.1 Tupaia belangeri chinensis | reverse complement strand
GGTCAGGAGTTTGAAATAAGAAAAATTGCTAGCAGAAATCTAGTAATATATTAATGGAAGTCTTTAAGGGCTCCTCAGGTAGAGAATTTAATGAGAACTTTGTCTTAGATTCTTTGGTTCTTCTCTGTTTTCCTCCAACTCTTCCTATTACTGTTACTGTAGCTCATGGAAAAGTAGAAAGGAATTCTCCAAAACAATCCAGGATAATACTTTGTAAGTCTTCTATGCTGTAGTAATTATGTATATATATTGAGTTGTCTGAAAAGTCACCACAAATTTTTTCTCTGCAAAAATGGGTCATGACTTTTTCGACAACCCAGTGTGAGTGTATGTGCATGTGTGTGTAAACTATTGATAGTTGCTAGTATATCGATAAGTATAGATAACCTTGGTATATGCAAGATAGCTTTTTCAGAAAATATGCAACATAGTAAATTTAAAAAGAAATCTATCCCAGACATTTTTGTTTTTGTTGTTGCTAAGTTTTTGCTATAGGGCATGTGTGCTTGCCAGAGACAGAGAGAGAGAAAGTGAGAAATCACCCCCTCTTCTCCTTTGTCCTCTCAGGAGTTTGGGCACGTGTACACACATGCTCCGTGTGTTTTTCAAGCAGCCAGGTTCAGGACTCAAACCTTGAAGTTGGTTGGCCATGTAGGATCTGCTGCCTTAACTTCCTTGTCACCTGCTGATCCCATAGCCCAGAAAATTTTAAATTCATGGCATTGTTGGTTAAATTTGGGTTTTTGATCTGGAACCTGCCTGTGAATAAGAGTAATGTCATTGTGTAGGTAAAACCCAGAGTTGAACCAAAATCAGCCATTTCATAACCGTGCTGAATTGTTGAGACATGTAAGATGCTTCGTTTTTGTAAGCTCTTGGTGTTAGATTATTTGAAAACACTCGATCTAATTTTGTAATTTAGGAGTTAGTGAAATTTCTTTCTCTTCCTTTTATTTTTTTTCCGTTTGTCAGAGGGTGTTTGCACTCGCCAGAGAGAGACACAACGCAGAAACAGAGAAAGGAGTGGGAGAAAGCACCCCACAATGGGGCATGGTACAGTATGCTACAGTCTCGTCTCCATTTCTCCATCTTTTTGGAATTTGGGTACACACACACACACACACACACACCCGGCACGGACTTGGCATGATTTCCATGCCACTGCGGCTGCAATTCTGACCACTGGCCATGTGAGGTCTGGCTGTCTTAACCATGAGGCCATGGACCTGGCCTGAAATTTTGTTCTGTATTCCCTTCTACCTACATGAAAAACTTAGATGACCTTATGAATATTACTCTTGTCATTTAGATTGCTGGGATTTTGAGTGCAGTCTGAAACCTCTAAATGTACTGTTGTGTGGCATATCTAGAAAAAAGAAATAGATGCATGTTGGTATTCCATGCCCTCAGGTCAGATCTGCTGGGTAAGAAGGGAGTCTTGTATTATATAAATAAATTCATTTCTCCCCTTTGTTTGAATTGATTATTTATTTTTATTTTTTATTTTTTTAAGACACTAGTAACTTTTTTTTTTTTTTTGAATTTTGTTTATTCATTCATTTTAATTTGACCAGAGAGAGACACACACAGAGAGACACACAAGGTGGTTAAGGGCTCTGGGCTCCCACATGACCGACAGTAGTTCAAGTTCCGGACCTGGTGGCTTGCTTTCTCACTTTCTCCCTCTCTCTCTCTGTCTCTCTGATCAAGCTGGAAAATAATAATAAAGTTAAATAAAACAATTAAAAAAAAAGAACATTCTACTTATAAAGCCCCTCAGTGCGTAATAAACTGTTGGTGGGTATGCATGGCTTGTCTGATTTGCGTGGTTCGGTGTCTATCTGTATCAGAAAGGTTTAGTCGAGTATAGAGAGCACGTGCTTGCACAGGTGTGTGTATTTAAGGGGCGCACCCTCAGCAGTGTCCGTCACACCGGGGTCCCCTTTGCTGACCCACCCTCCAGCCCTCTGTGACCTTGGGCATGTGTACGCACATCTGGCCTGTTTCAGGTCTTCCTCAGGAAGTGTGGAACTCAGTGGGTACTTGTCAGACCTGCATAGATGTCCAGAGTAAGGAGTTATGACTATACTGTAAGTACTGCAACTATTGTTCTGTGACATTGCATTATCAAATTGCAGAGTAATTGTGAACATTCTTGCATTTTTTATTAATCAGTATTTATGAAACAGTGTATCTCTTCAGTGATTTATGTGATAGGTAGAAAATTAAAATTTGTTCGTGTTAAATAATATATCAGCCCGTTAAAGTTGAGCATTGAATTATTCACTAATAACTTTTTCCTAGATGAAGTGGTTATCTGAAGCTGTCGTTTAACTTAGTGTTTTTGGTGTTTTGTTTTGATGTTTTTCATAAAGATTGGGATACTTTTATTCAGTTTAACCCTCAAGCAATTAGGCAAGCCAGTAACCATGGTAACAGGTATTAATTTTCTTACCTTCCGGGCTTCTGGAAGAAAGTAGTTGCAGAGTTCCTCGCTGAAACCGAGCTGTCTCTTGAGATGGCGTGTAGTCTTTTTGTCCTCTTAGAAGATGACACTCTTCCAAGGGGAAAATGCTCTTGAGGTGAATTTCTTTTTCTTTCTTTTACTTTTTAAAGTTAATCATAGAAAGTGCATGTGTGTGAGAGAGAAAAAGAAGCATCCTTGACAGCATCCTGCTGCGCTGCGGCCCCTCCTGTGGCCCTCCTACCTGCCTGACTCTGGGGTGCCTGTGGGTGCTGTAGCTTCAAACCCATCTGCCCTGTGATTGGCCGAGTGGCTTCTGCTGCAGCTCTGCCCATTGTGGACTGCTCTGCCTTGGCTGGCCTTGAGATGGCGCTCAGCTCTGCCCGAGTGAGCAGAGTATGGCCTAAACGCTAGGTGATTAAAAACTATCCCTTAGCTAATCTGGAACGGGTTCTTATTTACTAGTCGATCAGTTTTTATTAGGTTTTTGCCATAGGATGTGTGTGTGCTTGCCGTAGAGAGATGGGGGGTGGAGTGAGATATCACCCCCTGGGGGGTGGCCAGGCCACAGTCCCTTCTGTTCTCATTTTGGAATCTGGGGCACACGTGCACACACACTTGGTGTGATTTTCTTCCTTCCTTTCTTTTTTTGTAAAGAATTATTTATTGGGGACCAGCAGGTGGCGTGGTGGTTAAGGCCCTGGACGTTCCCACATGGCTGACTGTGGTTCAAATCCTGGACCTGCTAGCTTGCTTTCTTAATTTCTCTCTCTCTCTGTCTCTCTGGTCAAAATAAAATAAGTAAATGAATAAATAAAAAATTAAAAAAAGAGAATTATTTATTTAATTTTAATTTCTTCTTATTATTTTCAGTTTGAACAGAGAGAGAGAGAGAGGGAAGGTGAGAAAGTAAGCTGCCAGGTTTAGGACTCAAACTGTGGTCAACCATGTTGGAGTTGAGCACCTCACCCACCACAGCTGGCGTGATTTTCAAGCCACTGGACTCAAACCACAGTCCACCCTGTGGTAACCCAGTGCCTGAGCTACCATGCCGCTTAGTGGCCCGTTCTTAATCTTTATAAACTGATTCATTGGAGTGAGTTCTGTTGCCATCTACCTGGATGGAAGAGTCTTCACAGACAACTCGTGCTACTAATTGCTGTCAAATAGACTCACGATGAATTGTTTTTCTATGTGAGTTATAATTTTCACAGATAATCTCTTAACATTTAGTTGACTAATATTGCCAAACCTGTATAATAAATCCACCCAGTTAACTCTCATGAGGTCCATTTTGAGCTAATTTATCACAACATTTTACCTAGAAGTCCCATTCTTACTGATATTTTCTCGGTATACTATAGAGGTTACGGATTAGCCACAGCACACTGTTGATGACGCCTGCCCTGGCCCTTTCCAGCCTCGGGAGGGCTGCACGCTGGCTGGAGCCACCTTAGCCTTGCAGCTCGTTTCCGTACTGACCGTGAGCCCACTGGGTTACATGTTTATTGGTCATAAAGATCGAAAAGAAGCGTCGTATTTTGTGAGAGTTGTATAGATTCAGGCTTCAGTGTCTATACAGAAAGGTTTTTTTTTTTTTTTAAAGAATTATTTATTTTTATTTATTATTATTCTTATTTTAATTCACCAGAGAGAGACAGAGAGGGAAAATAAGTAAGCAATCCTCCAGGTCCAGTCCAGTACTCGAACCACCACTGGCCATGTGGGAGTCCAGTGCCTTAACCATCGTGTCATCTGCTGGCCTCTATACATAAAGCTTTATGGTAGCATAATCATGTTTGGTTTTTTTTTGGTAATTTATTTCTTCCATGAGAGGGAGACCGAGAGAAAGAGAGAGACAGATTGAATAAATGAAGTAAATATTATTCACAGTAAGGTGAAAGGGAAAACTCAGTTTTTTTCCCCCCTTAGGCCATAGAGCAAATGCGTTTGCCAGAGAATGGGAAAATGAGAAATCACCCTCCAAGAGGGATAGCCACTCTGCAGTCCCTTCTCCTCCATTCTCCTGGGATTTGGAGTATGTATACATGCCCGGCATGATTTTTAAGCTTCCAAGTCCAGGACTTGAACTGCAGAGTCAGCCGTGTGGGAATCCAGCACCTTAACTACCATACCACCTGCTAGCCCCAGAACTAAAATTCTTGTACTACCTGGGAATGAGATGTATTTCCATACTCAAAGAAGGACATGTTCAAATGGACTATTCAAAATGATAAAACAAACAGAATAATCACAGCAAAACAACAATAAAGTCCCAGACAGCCTTTAAAATACTCGGAAATGTTGAAAAGTGGTAGGTAGTGGTAGGTAAGTAGGCAAGATAATTTCAGAGAATTCCAAATTAAAGCAAATCAAATATATCATTTATTTCCACAGGGGATTTTATTATCTTTTTAAAAGGTTTTTGGCAGAGGGTGTGTGCACTCGCTGGAGAGAGACAGAGACAGACAGAGAGAAGGTGAGAAATCACCCCCCTGGGGGATGGCCATTCTGCAAGCCCTTTTCCATTCTTTCAGGATTTTAGGCACACACATGCACCTGGTGTGATTTTCAAGCCACCAGGTCTAAGACTCGAACCGTGGTTGGCCACTTGCTGGCCCCTCCAAGGGGGATTTAAGATCCTTTCACTGTATGACATGAAGCATTATGAAATGTTATAAAGGATGTGATTTTAGAAAAGGGCGTGTCAGAGTTGTTTATCCTCAATGACATATAAATGAAAAACTATGCTGTGACTTTGTTCCCTTCTAAGATCAACCTTTATCTGATCAAGAATTGAAATCTTAGTATTTGTGTATGTGAAAAGAGTTTCATATTGCAAAGTATAACATACATTTTCTGTGTGCTGTATATCTGTCCCAAGATCTTAAGTAAATTTCCCAAAGATAACAGGTTCATAAACAAATATACCTTCAGATTCTTTGTTTGAAAGCGTCCACGAGAGAATGCTAGGTGTAAAAGAGAATATACCAGCAGGTGGTCAGAGAGGGAAAATAAGTAAGCAATCCTCCAGGTCCAGTCCAGTACTCGAACCACCACTGGCCATGTGGGAGTCCAGTGCCTTAACCATCGTGTCATCTGCTGGCCTCTATACATAAAGCTTTATGGTAGCATAATCATGTTTGGTTTTTTTTTGGTAATTTATTTCTTCCATGAGAGGGAGACCGAGAGAAAGAGAGAGACAGATTGAATAAATGAAGTAAATATTATTCACAGTAAGGTGAAAGGGAAAACTCAGTTTTTTTCCCCCCTTAGGCCATAGAGCAAATGCGTTTGCCAGAGAATGGGAAAATGAGAAATCACCCTCCAAGAGGGATAGCCACTCTGCAGTCCCTTCTCCTCCATTCTCCTGGGATTTGGAGTATGTATACATGCCCGGCATGATTTTTAAGCTTCCAAGTCCAGGACTTGAACTGCAGAGTCAGCCGTGTGGGAATCCAGCACCTTAACTACCATACCACCTGCTAGCCCCAGAACTAAAATTCTTGTACTACCTGGGAATGAGATGTATTTCCATACTCAAAGAAGGACATGTTCAAATGGACTATTCAAAATGATAAAACAAACAGAATAATCACAGCAAAACAACAATAAAGTCCCAGACAGCCTTTAAAATACTCGGAAATGTTGAAAAGTGGTAGGTAGTGGTAGGTAAGTAGGCAAGATAATTTCAGAGAATTCCAAATTAAAGCAAATCAAATATATCATTTATTTCCACAGGGGATTTTATTATCTTTTTAAAAGGTTTTTGGCAGAGGGTGTGTGCACTCGCTGGAGAGAGACAGAGACAGACAGAGAGAAGGTGAGAAATCACCCCCCTGGGGGATGGCCATTCTGCAAGCCCTTTTCCATTCTTTCAGGATTTTAGGCACACACATGCACCTGGTGTGATTTTCAAGCCACCAGGTCTAAGACTCGAACCGTGGTTGGCCACTTGCTGGCCCCTCCAAGGGGGATTTAAGATCCTTTCACTGTATGACATGAAGCATTATGAAATGTTATAAAGGATGTGATTTTAGAAAAGGGCGTGTCAGAGTTGTTTATCCTCAATGACATATAAATGAAAAACTATGCTGTGACTTTGTTCCCTTCTAAGATCAACCTTTATCTGATCAAGAATTGAAATCTTAGTATTTGTGTATGTGAAAAGAGTTTCATATTGCAAAGTATAACATACATTTTCTGTGTGCTGTATATCTGTCCCAAGATCTTAAGTAAATTTCCCAAAGATAACAGGTTCATAAACAAATATACCTTCAGATTCTTTGTTTGAAAGCGTCCACGAGAGAATGCTAGGTGTAAAAGAGAATATACCAGCAGGTGGTGTGGTGGTTAAAGTGGATCCCACTGGTTGCCTCTGCAGTTCGAGTCCCATCGGCTTCAAAAACACACCGATTATGTGTGTGTGTGCGCGCCCAAAATCCTGAGAGGAGAATGGAGGAGAAGGGATTGCAGTGTGACCATTCCTGCAGGGGGTGATTTCTCACTTTCTGTCTTTCTTTGATAAGTGCATATACCCTATGGTAAAGTCTTAAAAAAAAAGAGAGAGAGAATTCGTACATCTAAAAATGAGCTATTTCAAATTAAGGTGGTTTTAGTAGATAATTGTAAGGGAAGAGTTATTGAAGTTTATATCTCTTTTGGCAGTGTGAACTAATTTATTTAAAAAATTCCAAAATTCTAAAGTTTTTTTTTTTTTTTTTTTTGAGAGGTTTTTGCTATAGGACACGTGCTCTTTCCAGGACAGAGAGACAGAAAGTGAGAAATCATCCCCCAGGGTGATGGCCACGCCACAGTCCCTTCTCCTCCATTCTCCTCTCGGGATCTGGGGCACGCACGCCCGGTGCGAGTTTTAAGCCACCGGGTGTGAGACTCGAACTAGAACTATAGTCGACTGCATGGGAGTCCAGCATAGCCATTACGCCACCTGCTGGTCCCCCAAAGTTGCTTTTATGGAATCTGTTCTATTTGCAGAAACTGCAGCTTCTGACACTTTGTCAGTGGTATACTCAGTATAGCAAAGGCTCATTTTCTAGCTTTATAAAAACATATTTTAAGAATAACTTTGTATATATGTATATAAAATTTGGGATCAATTTTTGACTTCTAGCAAGGGTTTTGAATTTGTGATAACTATAAACTTACTAATGTTTCAAAGTTTACTAATACGCGTATTAAAATGTTTACAGTCCAGGGAACCAGCAGTTAGCATAATGGCTGTGTCGCTGGACTCCCACGTAGTTGACTGCGGTTCGTGTCCTGGACCCAGTGGCTTAAAACTCATGCCGGGCGCGTGTGCGTGCGTGCCCAGGATCCCGAGAGGAGAATGAAGGAGAAGAGATTGCAGAATGACCATCACCCCTGGGGGCGATTTCTTGCTTTCTGTCTCTCCGTTTCTCTCTGTCTGGCCAGCGCACACGCCCTATAGCGAAAACCTCTCCAAAAAAAAAAAAAAAATTTACAGTCCATAAATTTAGCTTGTGTATTTTATGTTTTCCAGGAGAGAGAGAGAGGGAAAATGAGAAATCACTTCCCACTGGGGATGGCCATGTCACACTCCTTTCTGTATTCTTTCAGGATTTTGGGCATGAGCACGTGTGCCTAGTATGAGTTTTCAGGCTGCTAGGCTCGGAGCTTGAGCTGTGGTCGGGCCTTATGGGAATCTAACGCCTTAACCTACATGTGGCCCCACAGTTCCAGCTTTTTAGAATTGTACTTGGGGCCAGATACCATAGTTTTATTTTTATTTTTCTCAGGCTTTTGCCATAGAGCGCATATACGCAGTGGAGAGAGACAGAGGCATAGAAAGGGAAAGTGAGAAATCACTCCCTTGTAGGGAATGACCAAGCTGCAGTCCCTTCTCCTCTGTTATCCTCTCAGAATTTTGGGCACTCATGCACATGGACCCAGCGTGAGTTTCAAGCTGCCGAGTCTGGACTCAACTGCAGTTGGTCATGTGGAGTCTAGAACCTTAACCCCACACCACCTCCTGGCCCTGGTACCATAAGTTTAAATACTTATATTTAGTTTTCAATCATATGGACAGGATTATCTCTGAATTGTCTTTCAAAGATTGTGTTCTGTTTACTCATAAAGTCATTTTTTTTGATTTTGCAATTAGGACGTTTTAAAGATGAATGAAAAAAAATTGGAAGCAACTTCACAGCAGCGGAAGTTTCCTGGATGGATGTCCATGGAAAGTAAAAGATATGCTGCAGAAGGAGAAAAGGTGAGTTTTCACTTCAGGTGGGAAATTTAATTTAAATTTGATTATAGAAGAATCAACCCTCACAAACTAGGTTGTTATTTAGGTCAGAGTCGCTGTGTGTAAATAAAGAGGGTTTAGTTATTGAATGTATGAATGGGAACAAATTTTAGTTAGATTTACAAAGTGAGAATTTGTACTGCATACTTTCTTTTTATAGCTGATTTTCATGGTTGATCTTACTAGTTTGTTGTAATTCAGATAATAATTTAGACAATATTGGGACCAGCAGATGGTGTAATGGTTACGTCACTGAACGCCCATTTAGTTGACCGCACTTGGAGTCCTGGACCTGGTAGCTTAAACTCATGGTGCGGGGCACAGGGAGAAAGGCGGGGGAGACACAGACAAATAAACAAACAAACAAACTTAAGATGGGCACTTGTGCACAGATGCCCAGAGTCCCAGGAGGAGAGTGGAGGACAGGGATTGAGGCCATTCCCCCGAGAGGTGATTTCTTGCTGTCTTTCTCTCTGGCAAGTGCATGTGCCCTATAGTAAAAATCTCTATAAATAAACAAAAGAAAAAAAAACAAGATTAGACAGCATTAGCTTTTGCTGGTTTTTGTGGCTAACAGTTTATGTTCTCATAGATTTAAGATTTGCCAACCAGGCTTCACCATTTTAAGGGAACATATTAGATCTAGGTCACTATATAATTACCAGAAAAGGACACATTAAATATTTTATGAATATGGGGTTAGAAATTTGAAAATAAATATACTGGGAAAAATAATTTTACTTTGGCCTGGCTTTATCTTTGTTAAATTGTCTTTAAGACTTCACCAGTGTATAAAACATTAATTAATAAAACTTAGAAACTGTAACTTGAATGCTTCAGTGGATTTTATTGTTTCAGTGAACATTTATTATTTAATATGATGTTTATGTGCTTACTTTGAATTTTATTTGGCTTAAGGCATCTGTTCAAAAGAGTGTTTTTGAAGATGACCTCCCTTTCTTAGAATTTACTGGATCCATTGTATATAGTTATGAAGCTAGTGATTGCTCTTTCCTGTCCGAAGATATTAGGTGAGAGACTTGAATTTCTTAATTACATTTGAATTTCGACCTTTAGAAGATAGTAACTATTATGGTAATATTTGAACTGTGTTTTATAGTTGAGTTATATTCAATAGATAATTATTTCTATATGTAGAATACCACTAAGTTGTTATTTTATTTTTTTGAGAGGTTTTTGCTATAGAGCTCCTGCACTCACCAGAAAGACAGAGAGAGACAGAGAGACAGAAAGTGAGAAATCACCCCCTGGGGGGGATAGCCACGCTGCAATCCCTTGTCCTCCATTCTCCTCTCGGGATCTTGGGCACGCACGCACACATGCCCAGCGTGAGTTTAAGCCACTGGGTCTGGGACTCGAACTATGGTTGACTGCATGCGAGTCCAGTGACATAGCCATTACGTCAACTTCTGGTCCCTATATTTTTCTTTTAAAATAAAAAATAAAATCACTGAATTAAGTTCGTAATGTATCTTTTTGTTCATTCATAAGCTTTTCTATTTAGGTAACTTTTGACTTTAAAAAAAATTAATTTACTTATCATTGTTATTACTATTATTTAATTTACTTTTAAGTATGCTGTAGGGTACATGGGCTCCCGAGAGGGAAGGAGCCAGCCAGCAGTACAGTAGTACTGAGTAATGTCTGTGGTTAGCTCTGTTATATCTAATCAGCAGTGGCGATAGCACACGGTTCTTAGAACATTCTAATGGCCGTTTGTACTTTGAAAAGTTGTCTAATTAGGACAGTGAAGTAATGCCAAAGTTATAAGCAGGAGTAGTATGGAATTTATCAGATCGGTTGTGAAGTTGTTATACTTGCCTTATTTATTATTTTTTGAACTGTTAGCTTTCGGTTTTAAAAGGCATAGGTAAATTAAGCTGTTTATTAGTGGTCTCCTGGCCTGTATGTCATCTGGAAGACGTATTCAGGTATTTTCGCCTTCACTACGTTCACCTCTTCCCTTGTAGGTGTCATTGTATTGCATTTAAATGAGCCTCACAGAGAAGGCTGAGTCTGCTATTTATACTTGCACATAGACCCCACCCTGGCTTTGGCAAGGCTGTGGCATATCCTGTCGGAAGGCAGTAAGCAGGGCAGGGACTTGGTGTGGAGGTCCGTCCCCGGCCACAGCCAGCCAGGATTCTGGGGATGTGTGTGTGCCCGTGTGTTCAAGGAGGCCCAGGCTGAACCTGGGATTGCCACGGGGCCCAGCATCCCCTGTGCTGTGACTCCTGTGCCACGCGCTGGCCTGGTACTAAGTGTATGTTCACCGGAGAGGCCCTTCCTGTGGGTGTTTTCCTCAGCAGTTGGAGGCTTTAATTCTCGCCCCTCAGATTGTGTAGATTTAATTTGCATTTCTGATTTCTAGTGAGAATTCACGTTTTAACATTTATTTAGATTTACTGGCCTCTTAGAGTCTCTGTGGGAATTGCCTCTGTTTTTCTTTTTTTGGTTGCATTATTTGTTTATTTTTATTTTTCAAGGAGTTTTTAATATTTCTGGCTATTCATTGCAAGATGTATGTATGTGTCACAAATATCTCCTTTAAACCTGGCTTGTCTTAATTTTTGAATGATATCTTTAATTATGCAGAAATTTAGCAGTTTACGTGATTAACTCACATTGTTTCTCCTCGGTAGCCTCAGTCTGTCTGGTGGAGATGTGGTAGGGTTCGACATGGAGTGGCCTCCAGCCTTCAGCAGAGGGAGACGAACCCGAGTTGCTCTAATTCAGCTGTGTGTGTCCGACAGCAAGTGTTACCTGTTCCACGTTTCGTGTATGCCAGGTTGGTGTCTGTCTCCTTGCTGTGTTTGCATATGGGAATAACTGTTAGCAGGGGAGCTCTCCCCATGGGAAGTTAGGCCCGCCCTCGGCCAGTGCTTCTCTCGCCCCGCTCACTCGTGTCTGTGTTCTTTAACCATCACTTAGTCTCCACGAGGCCTCGGCCAGCTCAGACGCTGGGTGACCGGGGATGTCCGTACAACTAGCCGAGGAGGGAGGCGAACTAGTTTTCTTAACCATTTATCAATCGGGACTTTTTGTTTTAGGTAGGAAAAGAGAATCAAGGTGAATGTGTTTTTGAATTTAAGCTTAATGTAAACACATTAACTTATGTAAATGCCAAATTCATAAGTAGAAAATGAATCCATTATATTTGTTGAATTTATGGAAATAACAATGAAACATTACAGTTTTTCCCCAGGGATTAAAGATGTTACTTGAAAATGAAGCAATTAAAAAAGTTGGTGTAGGAATTGAAGGAGATCAGTGGAAACTTCTACGTGACTTTGACATCAAATTGAAGAGTTTCGTGGAGCTGACAGGTGTTGCCAATAAAAAGGTAGGAGCGATGCACGCGTTATTTTCATAAAGAAGGAAGTTTCTGTTTATAGAGTGTGCCTTAGGTTTGCATGTTCGATTTGTTTAAAAGCATCATTTATGCTACATAAAGTTTCTTTAGCAATAAAGAAGCATCAGATGAGTATTCCATACTGAAATCCATATTGAAAACCCTCAGCTGTAACGCATTGTTTTGGAACACAGTTTCTTTCTTTTTTTATTTTTTAAAAAGAATTATTTATTTAATTTTATTTATTCATTCACTTATTTTAATTTGACCAAAGAGAGACATGAGTGGAGCGAGCGAGAAAGCAAGCGACCAGGTCCAGGCCAGGTCCAGGCCTCGAACTGTGGTTGACCATGCAGGAGTGTCCAGCACCTTAACCAGCACGCCACCTGCTGGTCCCTGGAATACAGTTTCTTTAAGCAAGCATTCTTCTTTTTTCCTCTCTAATTGTTGATACTTTTTCACTTTTTTTAAAAAAGTTTATTTATTGATTTCTTCCATGAAAGAGAAAGAGGAGAGAGAGAGAGAGAGAGAGAGAGAGAGGACGGAGACAGGAGAGAGAGACTGACGCCTTCACCAGGTCTTCACGCTGCCCTCCCCCTAGCCTCAGCTAATCCTTCATGCTGCCCTCCCCCAGCCTAGGCTAACCCAGGTCGTGAGCGTGTGCTTGCTGGCAGGCAGGAATTCCTGGGCGTCTGAGCTCCAGAATGCCCTACA
>NW_006204462.1:851320-854705 GCF_000334495.1 Tupaia belangeri chinensis | reverse complement strand
GAGAGAGAGAGAGAGAGAGAGAGAGAGAGGACGGAGACAGGAGAGAGAGACTGACGCCTTCACCAGGTCTTCACGCTGCCCTCCCCCTAGCCTCAGCTAATCCTTCATGCTGCCCTCCCCCAGCCTAGGCTAACCCAGGTCGTGAGCGTGTGCGGCCTGGCATGCAGGAATCCCTGGGCCTGTGAGCTCAGGACTGCACTGCAGCTCTCTCTGTCACTGCTGTGGCACCAGCTGGTCCCAAGTGCTATTTCACTTTGATTTGATATATTTGCAAATTTAATTATTATATTTTATCTTTTTAATCCATTCATAACAAGAACTTTCTTTTTTAAAAAATAGGTTTTTGCCATAGGGTGTGTGTGTTTGCTGGAGAGAGAGAGGGAGAGAGAAAGAGAGAGAGAGAGAGAGAGAGAGAGAGAGAGGGAGAATCACCTCCCCGGGCTCCTAAGGGGGATGACCGTGCCACAGTCTCTTCTCCTTTCTCCTGGGATTTTGGGCACATGCGTATATGTGACTGGCGTGATTTTCAAGCCGCCAAGTCGGGCCCTCAAAGCGCAGTTGGCCGTGTAGAAAATGCAGCACTGTAACCCCTGTTCCCCCTGCTGGTCTCGGTAGTTTTTCTTTTTTAAGGGAGAGCGTAATATAGTAAAATGCTTGTAAAATGTTCTTAGTGGATGTTTGACCATCGGCTCCACTGCCCACGCTGCGTCTGTTTTATCAGTGAAGTCATTGAATCCTCCCACATAATCAAGGATTTATTTAGCTGCGAGGCAGAAACCTATTTACCTGTCCAGCATTTTTCGTGAACAGTGCTTTAAGGTCCAAGAAGTTAATAGCTGCATTGCAAAGTTTCCAGAATTAAATTCTTTTAAGATGGACTGCAGACGAGGCTGTCTAGAGGCAGGAACGTGGTGAGGATCACTGCTGGGTTTAGTTTGGTGTGCTAGTTCCCGTTTTATTGGTGGCAGGGTCACTTGGTGTTACTTAAGAATGTCTGAATGTGGGAGGGAAGAGTTTCTGCAGTTTGGGTTTTTCATGATTTCTAGCTGAGATGTGCAGAGACCTGGAGCCTCAATGGTCTGGTTAAGCACCTGCTGGGTAAACAGCTCCTGAAAGACAAGGCCGTCCGCTGCAGCAACTGGAGCCGGTTCCCTCTCAGCGCGGACCAGAAGCTGTACGCAGCCACCGATGCCTACGTACGTACTCGGGCTTTTCCGGCGGGTGCGTGGTCTCGGGCCTCCCTGTAAACTGCTCCCGAAGTGCTTCATTGTGCTAGTTGCTTAAACTCAGTGTTTCATTATCCAGTTGGCATTAAAGACGTGTAGGAAGACGTTTTGTGAAAGGGTCAGTCCTTTTATGAGCGAGCGAGTACCAGTCAGCAGTCTGTCATGAAGCCGGAGTCACGCCCGTGTGTGTGTAAAGACGTGAGAACTGCTGACAGCGCACAGGCAGGAGCCCGGCTGAGCCCGCCCGACCGGCACTGGCCGTGTCTGCTGGAGCCGCTGCAGGATGAGGCATCGCAGGGCATCCCATCACTCACGTTTAAAACCTGCACACTCAACTCGCTGCCGCTAGATACGCTGCTGTCATCACGTGTGTGTGCTTGTGCTTATATTCACTACTGTGCTTTTGTAAAGAGAAATATGTTACATTCCTAGTGAATTTCCTTTCCTCAAATTCATACTTTTATTTGTGAACAGATATCGTTTATTTTCATACATCTAGTTTGAGGAATGGAAACTCCTTTGCTTCATAACTACAAAAAATCATTTTTGTAATGGAAACAGGGTAATAGTTTTATTTTGATTCTCTTTAGCATGCTCTTTTAATTTTTCTGTTTTTCTGTAGGCCAGTCTCATCATTTATAGGAAATTAGAAAGCTTGGGTGATGTCTCTCAGATGTTTGCTAAACATAAAGGTATGTTATGATCCAAAAGTAAAAATAAAATAAGAATTTGCTCTAAAAGACAGTACTTGTTTTTCGCAGTGTTCATAGCAGTATATTCTTGAATGATGTCTGAGCAGCGTCGATCTAGGCTAGGGTCTTGAGGACATTACCTGTGGCACCTCAGGACTCACTGCTGTTAATTCTTAGCATCGCTACTTACTGGGCTTCTAGGGCTGGGGCTGTGTGGCCATCAATCTGCTATTCGTTTGCTAACAGAAATACCCAAGACTGGGTGGTTTGTGAAGAAATAGATATTTATTTGACTCACGGTTCTGTGGCTGGGAAGCCCAGGTGTAGGATCTGGCCAGCCCGTAGCATGGCCGAGCACTGCAGAGAGGTGGCGGGCACGGGCAGAGAGGGAGGGCTGCGGGAAGCCCCCTTCAGTATCAGCCCACTTGTGATGAGAGCGAGAACTCCCTTGTTCCCAGGAGTCAGCATTAATCCGTGACTGAGGCAGGGGCCTCTGTGACCCAGTCAGTAACCCACTCACTACCCACGAGGCCACCACCCGAGACCATCACACAGGGAGCAGTTCCTGAACGTGTCTTCAGGGGACAGAGCCAGACATGATAGTGGCCGTGAGCACATGAATGCTTTCTTTCCAGCTTTCTCCCAGAGATGATTTATTCTTGATGCAAATATTAAAAATCCCTTATATATAATTTAAAAAATGCTTTATAGTACATTGATTAAAATCCCTAAATACCTTTTACCATTTTTATCCAAAAAGGACAGACGCTGTTGAGCTCCGATGCCTTTCTCAGGTGTGTCATAGGTCTGTGGTAACAGGAGGCGCCACAGAGTGGGGCACGGTGCTGCCGTGGAGCTCAAGGTGTGGAGTGGGCGTGCTGGAATTGCCCGCCACACAACCTGGCGTGTGCCTGCCCCGTGTTTGGAGTGCTCCTAACGACGGGGGACCTCTTGGGCTGTCGGAAAAGTCTTGACACTTTTTTTCTCGTAATTCGCCATGACTTTTCTGACAGCCCAACATTTCATAAAAGCGTGGCGTGCACCAGGAGAGACGCGTGCTCAGGGCACGTGTGGAGGTGTGTATGGCGCCCAGTCCTGTGCCTGCAGCTTCATTTGGGGGTTTAGATAATTATGTCTGTTACGGTGTTAATGAAGGGAGGTGATGTTTTTCTGGTACATTTAAAAATGTGGCATGACTTCTCAGGTAGACGTACGTGTGTCCACATGTAAGACGCCCTTCGTAGTCGTCGCTGAGAAGGGCTCACACACACAGCATGTGTTTGGAAGAGAGCGGTCACGGAGTGAGTGAACTTTACACGTTAAGGTGCAATCTTCTCTATGTGCTTTTCTGTCCCTAACAAGTCACTTTGAGGCGAGCTTGCTGAGTCTGTGTAGCCAGAAGTATCGCGGCTAAGAATTACCATGATTAACTGAGGTAGACGATACTTTTTTTTTTTTTTTTTTTTT
>NW_006204462.1:840946-850893 GCF_000334495.1 Tupaia belangeri chinensis | reverse complement strand
GTCACGCCGCAATCCCTTCTCCTCCATTCTCCTCTCAGGATCTTGGGCACGCCCGCTCACGCGCCCAGCGTGAGATCTAAGCCACCAGGTCCAGGACGCAAACCGCGGTCGACTATGTGGGAGTCCAGCGACATAGCCATTACGCTAACTGCTGGTTCCCGATGATACATTTTTGAACCTGATTCAGAGAACAACATTTAAGTAAGAACTCACTTAACTCGTGATAGAACTAGGACCCAACAGAGGAGGCCCTGATTTCTGGTGTTGGGGTTTGCAGAGTTGATTGCTGGTTGCTCTTCCTGGTTTGTCTCTGAAAGTGGTCCGAGGAACGTGTGAGACGTCTCTACTGAAGTGGCCTCCTGCCTCGGTAGTGGTACGGGGCCTGGCGATGGTGCTGTCTGGTCACGCCAGGGCCTTGGACCCTCGCTTCCTCTTCTCACGGTGTCGTGTGGGTCAGTGGTAGCGCTGGCCGTGGAGGGCACCCCAGCTCTGAGATGGAGACAGCTGCTCTGCGTTCTCTCGTTAGAGGTGCTTGGATTCTCTGTCTCTCACCTTCCTGGTGTAGACGTGGGTGGTGTCTCATGTAACCACTCTCCTCTTGGTTTATGTGATGAGAGTGTGCTTTTTCTTTGTATTAAAGGGTAGGTAGACTAAGACATCATAAAATACAAGAATATTTGCTTATCGTTTCTTACTGTTAAAATATTGGCTATTTCCAAATGACAGTGAATAAGCACAGAGTGATCTATTGGGTTGTGGGAAAGTCATCGCATAGTTTCTGCTTTTCCCTGCAAAATGCATCATGTTCCGCCGACCTAGTAGCTAATGTACAGTTATTTATGAAGTACTGTGGGACACTTCACAGTGTGGGCTCTGTGGGGAATAAACAGGCCTGTTTCCTGAGGAACCTGTGGTCCCGTGGGTGAGAGGAGAGTTGCTGACAGCGGTACAGTGTGGGGTGAGGCTGATGTGGAAGAGAGGGGCTGCGCTGAGCCCTTGGCACAATTTGGAGGCAGCAGGAGCCTTTCCTGGAGAAAGTGTGTTTCACGCAAGACTGAAGAGTAGGGGAAGCTCTTGAGCACAGGCAGCAGGTGCCGAGTTCTGGAGCCCAGAGCTCAGGGCCCTGGAGGCGGCAGGGCAGTCTGGGGTGCTGGGTGTGGCCTAGGGTAGGCATGTGAGCCGCCCCCGCCCCACGCCTGCTGAGAAGTGAGTGGAGGCCGAGCAGGCCGCAGCGAGAGGCTGTGTTGTGATGCGGGAGCTGGGCTGGTGAGCTGAAACGAGAACGAAGACCAGGTCGATCCCGGGACGAGCAGTAGGACCAGTGAGGCGCATCAGGGCTGTTCCCGGGACCTCCACGAGGCCCAGGCTGGGGCTGTTTCTGTCCTGTGAAAGGAGGGCCCTGGGAGGCGCAGGCTGGAGGCAGCCAGCAGGCGCTTGCACAGGCTAAGGTGCGGGGTGGGGCGGGGCGGAGGGAGGTCAGGAGCTGCGCGTGTCCGTGTGGAGGAGGGGCCCACGGAGCTGCCACGGGGGAGGGGAGGTTGGGAGGGTGGCCAGGGAAGCCCAGGATGTGGACGTTTTAAGTAGGGGGATGTTGTCAAGTGTTTTAAACTCTGGAGAGTCCAAGCAACTGATGACTTGCACTCAGTCCCTGTATTTGCCAGCATGCCTGTTGGCCGTGGCCTCCCCCTTAGGATGTTGGCGGACCGGCGACAGCACGTATTTAGAAGAGAGCATTCACTAGGACATGGCCATGGGCAGGGCAGGCCCACAGGTGGTGTGGCTGGCCGCAGTGGTGGAGCGAGGGGGTGTGAGCAGGGCATTGGTGGAGCACGTGAGGTCAGAGGAACGTGGCCTGCAGCCATACAAAGCTCCTTTCTTAGAAGGCCGGGTCAGGTCGGAAAGAAGAAATCGTTTATTTACGTAACTGTGTATTCAGTGCTCACTGTTATGGTTGCTGGGGACACGCCCGGCACTGGACAGGCCCAGCCCCTCCCTCCATCTGACTGAGCAGAGGGCCGGGGCTGCTGTGGGACAGCACCGGTGGCACGGAGCCTGGCTGAGGCTGGCCTTGCATGGTGAGCAGGACACAGCTGCAGGGCCTGAGCGGGCGGAAGGGGCTGGAAACGAGGCTGCAGGGGAGGGCCTGGGCTGCTGGCTTTGTGTTTTCCCAGCCAGAGTAAACACAGCCATGTGGCCCTCAGAGGTGGGTGGCTTTTAGAGACTTTTTCCAGGCTCTGTCACTGTGCAAGAACTGGCCAGGCTGGGAGGCCAGCAGGGGTGACGGTAACAGCTAGGCTGCCCGGCCGGGTCAGCTGAGTGAGGAAGGGCAGCTGGTGCCAAGAGCACGGGAAGGCAGTCATGGCGAGGAAGGTGCGGGTGTTGGTTTTGGACTGCTGTGATGAGACGCTCAGCCACAGCTGAAGGAGGTGTGGGTCTGGAGCTCAGGACAGCTGGGGGGTTGGAGGTGTGTCCGCACAGCAGGAACCTGGAGCGAGCAGAGGGCAGGGCAGGAGGGAGGTGATGTTTCAGGATGCTGTGTTCACGTCACACCGCCCTGTGGGCACACACCGGCCTGGCTGGACGCACTGACCTGCGGGGGGGATGTACCCACATGCGGGGGCGACGGGGGCGGAGATGCACTGACCTGCGGGGAGGAGGGGGTGCACTGCGGGGGGTGGGCGGGGGGTCGCAACCACCTGGTGGGAGTGCCGGCCTGTGGGGACGCTCCAGCCCAGTGGACGGTGGAACGAGAGCTGTGGGCAGGAACCAGCAGGGCCCTGACAAAGGGGGAAGCGTGTGAGACCCCAGTCGAAGCAGCAGGAAGCTCGTGCTGTGTATTTGCAGATCTCTGGGCAGTGGGCTGAGTGGCTGTCAGCTGACGAGTGGGTGGAGAGCGTGCTGGAGCTGGCCTGGCCCGCTGGGGAAGTGGGCGAGCGCAGGGCGGCAGTGTGGACAGGCTGTCGGGGTTGTGGAGAGGGATGGTGCGTTGGGCCGGAAGACGAGGGCTCGCTGGCTGGCGCTGCTTGCTTAGTGAAGTAAGAGGTGAAGTTGTCTCCTGAGGGAAGGAGGGACAGACAGGTGTTGGAGACTCAGACGAAAGGAAGAGCTGAGAGTCATTTTGGGAGTGGGGAGGGAGGTACTGTGGAAGGCCTGGCAGTCTGCACTTGAGGCCTGGGCGTGAACTTAAAGTGAAAGGGGCGATCGTGCGTCTGTTCCCAGCTGTGCTCAGCTGCCTGGGGCAGGCCTGGGGCTGGTAGCGGAGCTGGTGAGGGGAGAGCAAAGGCATCGAGGGTCTACCTGGCAGAGGGGAGCTTCCAGCCACCAGGAAGAGAGAGAGCCAGACCTGATGGGGAGAAGGGGTCCGCAGAAGGGGGCAGGGCCTGGGAGCAAGATGTGGTCCTGAGAGGGCCAGAGGGTGGTGTGCTGGGGAAGGCGTGCTGGAAAGGACACAGGACTGCTGGTGTGCAGGGGCAGGTGCTCACGGTGGAGGTTGGGAGTGGGTTTTGTTGGTGGTGACGAGGTCGCGGGTATGGCTGTAGGAGTGGGTGGCTGAGGTCAGCTGAGATTGTCAGAAATGGACAGGCCGGCGTGGGGAGATGGTCAGAGACCCACACGCTGAAATTGCAGGCACTGAAAGGCTTTGGTTGTGAGACCACAGGTCACTGTGATGGTCAGGACAGTGGCTGCGTGCCCTCAGACACGCGCTTCGCGTAGCTGGACTTCGGTGGGACGGGCGAGGAGACCGTGAATGAATGCAGGCAGGGCGGGTTTGCCAGTGCGGGGCCGGCGTTGCTGTGGAGAATCTGGAAGCTGGTCACCGGCCAGAAGGTGGAAGGGCGGCATTTTACGGTGGTGGTGTCTGGGGCGAGCGCGGGCTGCTGGGAGGCCTTGCTTACTGGGCACTAGCAGCCTGCGTTTCCTGATTTTAAAGCTGCACCATGGGCCCAGCTTCTTCTCTGGCTTCCTTTCTGCCGAGGTTGGTGTGTGAGTGTAGTAGACCCCTTGGAACCTGGGATTTGCTCTGCAGATTAAATCTGGAATTAAATCTGGGGATGAGGTGACTGAGGTGTTCTGGGCATGGACTAAGGAAGTCTTTTTGTTGAAATTCATGGAAGCAAAGAGAATGAAAATCTGGGTCTTGGTACTGTTTAATGAAGTGACTTAATAAATACCTCTGCTTTGTGGTTTGAAAATTAATACATTTTTCCCTCCCCAGAGGAGGAAGTCCTGCTTGGCGACTTGAAGAGACAGCTGGCCTCTGTCTCTGAGGAGGTGATGGATCTGGCTCAGCATCTTCCTGGCGCTTTCCGGAAACTGGAAAATCCACAGAGGTTAACTATTAAGTTTTTGTCAACTCTGTTCACTCTTACACATTTTCTTACGCAGGATTGACTTCATAAGGTACCCATATGAATTAGCCTGAGTGCGCACACACGTGGAATGGTGTGGTGTGTAAGGCTGAGGACGCTTCCTGGGAACTAGTGCATGGAGACACGCTTTGGGCTTTTCTGTCTGCTTTGCAGGGCGTTTTAGCAAATAAAGAAATACAACATAAACTATGTTTTTGAATATACTTTTCTGTCAAGGTAAAACGGTAAGTTCATACTAAGGAAATATTTAAGATTGAAAATCATTTTCTTGCTGTTACTGGGCATCTTTAATTATGTTTATAGTGCGGTCACTTGAGACTAACAGTGGAAGCAGCATCTACGTTTAGCTTCATGTCTGGGCTGTCCCCATATTGTTAGGGATTCCATGTACCTAGCAGACTATTGAAACGGAAGGCAGTTAGATTGGAGAAGTTACCTGGAGCTGAAACCTCGGTAACCCACGGTGTTTGGGGAAGTGTGCTGTGCGGGTAAACGGACTCGGGTCACGGGCGTTGCCAGCCGACTCCCGGAACCAGTCCGCATCCCAGCCCTCCCTGCTGCGCAGCTCCCTGTGTCTCCCGAGTGCCGGGGTGCGCTCCAGCAGTGAGCAGGTAACTGTGGCTTGTGATTTTGGAGCAAAAACCACTTGGTAGAAATGTGACGCTGTTAGTTTGAAAAGAAAGGATCCTCACTGGGAAGAAATGCAGCGTTAATGCTTTTTTTTTTTTTTTTGATGAGATTTGTGATAGATTTTGATTGAGAGATTTTTCTCTTTTTTTGGAGAGCGTCTCTTTTGCTATAGGGCGCATGCACTCGCCAGAAAGACAGAGACAGACAGACAGAAAGCGAGAAATCACCCCAGGGAGGGGGGGGGGGCTCAACACAATCCCTTTTCCTCCATTCTCCTCTCAGGATCTTGGGCACGCACGCACATGCGCCCGGCGTGAGCTTAAGCCGCCAGGTCCGGGACTCAAACCGCGGTTGACTATGTGGGAGTCCAGTGACATAGCCATTACAATAACTGCTGGTCCATTGAGAGATTTAAAACTATGTGCACAAATTCAACTTTTCCAAAGTCATTTCCCCTCTAGCAATTTGTTTTAGTATTTATGTAACTCTAAAAATTTCTGAAAGATGCAATTTTCAAGGGTGGTAGGGTAACTATACAGCCACTTCTTACTCAATTTTACATTCCCCCACCATGAAATTGGAAACCGTCTATGTCTGACATCCGTGCAGTTTAGATCTCTGTACTAACAGTGAAAATATCTACTGGCTGTAAATGACATGTGCTCAATGCTTTGTTTCATTATATCAGAATTAAGGTTTTCCTAAAACTGGAGAGTGGGAACTACGGGGCGTGTAGTTTCAGTGTCGGAAGAAGAACTAGTCTACTCTCTTCTCTCATGTTCCTTGTAACATCTGACTTACCTGGGTTAGACTCAGAACCAGGAATGCACAAGAAAGGCCTGATTAGCCGCTGTTCGGGGTCCACACGTAGCCGAGCCCAGCCTGTTCTGGTGGGGGTGAGGCCACAAGCAGAGCACAACGTCTCGTGTAGATGCGGCTTTGTGAGCTTGGACACTGAGTCCAGGGTGAGCAGTGTAAGTGATGGGATGTGCATGGCAGCAGCCCTCCAGGCAGTGGGCAGTCTCTGAGGAGTGGACACACCACAGAAACTGGAACCCGGGCTCTTAAGTCGGCAGCCTGAGGCTTGTTTCAGGAGTGAGTGGCTTTGTCGTTCAGCGGGCCCGTGGGTGCTGGTGCCAAGGGCCTTGGTCCATCTGAGGTCAGTGTACATCTTTCATCACGTGCTTGACATTCCACTGGGTGCCGCGGCTGTCTGCAGCCTACTAGTAGGCAGAGTCAGAGCCCAGAGGGAGGAGCACTGATGCCTCGTGGGAGAAGCAGGACAGACGCCTTTGCTGTTGCTTAGAGTATTAGTCATCACAGAGGTGTGGCGCCCTGCGGCTGGTGCAGGGTAAGTCAGCCGTCAAGGGTCTTGTGTTGAATGTCAGAGCATTCCCCGTGCAGCCCTGTCATGTATCTGTTCCTATGAAGTTACAGTTCTTGGGACCAGCAGATGGCGTAATGGTTATGTCGCTGGACTTCCACTTCCATGTCGACTGCGGTTTGAGTCCTGGACCCAGCGATCTAAAACTCATGTCAGGCGCACGCGTGTGTGTTCAAATCCCAAAAGGAGAACAGAGAAGGGATCGCGGTATGGCCATCCCCTCTGCGGGGTGATTTCTCACTTTCTGTCTCTGACTCTCTGGCAAGTGCATGGGCCCTATAGAAAAAAATCTCTTGGGGTTAGCTGGTGGCATGGTGGTTAGGGGCACTGGACTTCCACATCGCTGACTGTGGTTCGAATCCTGGATCTGGCAGCTTGCTTCCTTTCTCTGTGTGTCTTGCTCTGGTCAAATTTAAAATAATAATAATTATAAATGTAAGAAACGAAATATTTATTTTTTAAAAAAAGAAAACAGAAAAAGTCTCTCAAAAAAAAAGTATATTCAAAGCAGTGGGCTTCCATTCAGTTAACCAGCTTTGGTTATAAAATGATCATTTAAAGGCACTTAATTAAGATGTTAAGATTAACATTGACAGTTAAGGAGTTAAGAAATTAAATTCCGATTAATTCATATACATCTTATCTTTATTTTATCACTTGTTAAATTTGCCTACAGATGGGAAGTTTTTTAAAAATACAGAATTCATTTTAATTGACACATAATTGTGCATATTTATGAGGTGCAGCGTTATGTCTTGGTACATGTACATAATGTTTTGTGATTAAATTAGTGCAGTTAGTATATTTGCCACCTCAGAGTCACCATGCCCTGTGGTTAGAACACACAAAGTCCTCTCTTCCAGCTATTCCGTGCAGTGAAACACTAGAACCTATCTCTTGTGTCTAACTGTGACTTTGTGTGCGTTGGCCAACCTCTCCTCACCTTCGTCCCCACTACCCTCCCAGCCCCTCGTAGCCGCGATTCCTTCTTTCCTAGCTTCTGTGTATGAGTGAGCGCGTGCAGCAGCTCTCGTTCTGGCCTGGCTTATTCCACATCTCGTAATGTCCTCTAGCCTCATCTGTGCTCGCAGATGACGGGGGTGCATTCCTTTCTATGGCTGCATAGTATTCCATTTGCTCTCCCCATCCATCCAGTGATGAGCACTGAGGCAGCTCCCCTCTCGTGGCTACTGCAGTGGACCTGGGGGTGCAGATGTCTTAATACACTGATTTCATGGAGTGCTTTGTATTCCAAACATGTGTTTATTTGTGAGAATTTTGAAGATGCTAAATAGAATCATTTTTAAAATACAGTATAAATACTTTTTTTTTTTTTGGAGAGGCTTTTTGCTATAGGGCGCGTGCGCTTGCCAGAAAGAGAGAGACAGAGAGACAGAAAGCGAGAAACCCCCCCCCAGCGGGGGATGGCCATGCCGCAGTCCCTTCTCCTCCATTCTCCTCTCGGGATTTTGGGCACGCACGCACACGCACCCGACGTGAGCTTAAGCCACCGGGTCCAGGATGCGAACTGCAGTCGATTACATGGGAGTCCAGCGACATAACCATTATGCTAACTGCTGGTCCCAAAATACAGTATAAATACTCTTCTGTGGTTCAGTTGGGACTAGTAATTGATCGGTGAATTTAAAAAGTTAGATCAAACATGGGCTCATAAGACCTTTTCTGTTTTAAATTAAGATTTTTGCCTTAGGATGCATGTGCTTGCCAGAGAGAGAGAGAGAGAGAGAGAGAGAGAGAGCGAGCGAGAGAGCAGGGGAAAACGAGAAATCAACCCCTAGAGGGGCCGGCCGTGTCGTAGTCCCTTCTCCTTCGTTCTCCTTTTAGGATTTTGAGCATGCACCCACATAGCCAACGTGTTTTTCAAGCTGCTCGGTCCAGGATTCTTATTTATTTATTTATGAGAGATTTCTTGGTATAGGGTGCATGCGCTCATTGGAGAGACAGAGAGACAGAAAAATCACCCCCTGGGGAGATGGCCACACTGCAATCCCTTCTGTAGTCCCCTCTTGGGATTTTGGGTACACATGCACACATGCCTGGCGTGAGTTTTAAGCCATCAGGTCTAAGACCCAAACCGCGGTAGACTACGTGAGTCCAGTGACGTAACTATTACTCCATCTGCTGGTCCCAGGGTCCAGGATTCCAACCTGCAGAGTCAGCCATGTGGGATCCAGCGACCTAACCACCGTGTTACCTGCTGGCTTCGTAAAGCTTACCTTTTAACTTAGATGCTGATCTGTGTTAGCCCCGACATTCTGCTGTACATTAAAGCTTTCCTCAGAGTGCGGTGCGGGCCTGCCGTCCGGAGTGCCGCCCAGTGCTTCCGGTCTAAGCAACACCCACAGCATATCATCTGCAGTTGGTCATTTCAGCGTCTTTAAAGTGGAGTGAAAAATTAAGGCACTTGGGGCAGTTTGAGCAGAGTCCTAGGAATTTTATGTTTTTTCTCTCCGAACATTTATAGATACTTTAACCATAGCTTATTAAACAATTTAAAAAATTGTTATCTCTTTCCTTGTGTTCAACTTAGAATTTAATGTAAGTTTTCCCCCTTGGGGCAGGGCTGGCAGTTGTGATTGTGGAAGTGTGTAGCTACAGTAAACACGTGTGGGGCCGGCACCCCGTTCTCGGTGAGTGAGGTCTCAGGCTGGTCGCTGAGTGCCCGTAGTGTTTGAGAGTAGTCTGCTGCCTTCTTACGTGGGCACTAGGGAGTGGAGAGGAGCTTTAATCTGAGTGCCCTTACAGTTAAAACATCTTTAAACTTGTCCTTAGAATTAATGAGATTAAAATTGAATAGCCTTTTATTAATTTTTTTCTTTTAGGGTTTCTGTAGTGTTGAAGAATATTTCAGAAAACGTGTCTTCACTGAGAACGATGATACTCGGTTCTCCTGACGCTGAAAGTGAGCTGAGGCCCAGCAGTAGCTCGAGCACCCGGTCGTCGTCGGGTTTCAGCGCTGGTGGAGCGCAGCAGAGGTGGGGCAGAGAGCAGGCGGTGTTCTCGCACGTAGAGGAGGAGACGTGGCCCGCAGCACCGGGCGACTCGGCTGAACACGGTGCAGAGGGTGCCCTGGGAGGGGGCGTGGGACGGCAAGGAGATGGCTGTGCAGACGGAGTGGAGGACAGCAGGGCGGAAGAGCACGCGGCAGGCGTGTGCCCATCGCCAGACACCACGGTACACGTGGTCCAGGCTTCGGAACCGCAGGCTCGTGAGGAAGCCCTGAGCGCTGCTGCCCGGCCGGCCGAGGTATGTGGAGGGGCACGTGTTCAGTCCCCATGTGGCTTGGCTGGCGTTCAGTCAGGGCAGGCGTCTGTTCTCAGCTGTGCTGGAGCTGCGGTCTCTGCAGCTCTCAGCTCTGCCCTCAGGGTGTGGACGGCTGGTGTGCATGGCGGTCAGTCAGCTCCTCTACGGCTGCAGACAGGGGGCCATCCCTGCCCCTTCGGAGCGCCAGGGAAAGCTGGAAGGACAGGTTCATTTTGGTGCGAACAGTTTTGAAGTCCACGTGTGCAGTTTGTTTTTTTTTTTTTGGGAGGTTTTTTCAC
>NW_006204462.1:836901-840560 GCF_000334495.1 Tupaia belangeri chinensis | reverse complement strand
TTTCACTGTAGGGCGCGTACGCTCGCCAGACAGACAGAGAGAGACATAGAGACAGAAAGCGAGAAATCACCCCCCAGGGGGGATGGTCACGCCGTAATCCCTTCTCCTCCATTCTCCTCTCGGGATCTTGGGCACGCACGCACACGCGCCCGGCGTGAGTTTTAAGCCACCGGGTCCGGGACATAAACCGCGGTCGACTACGTGGGAGTCCAGCGACATAGCCATTATGCTAACTGCTGGTTCCCCACGTGTGCAGTTTTTAATGATTTTTTTTACGGACTTCTCGAAGCCCCTGGGCCTGGGTGTGGGCCGGTGTGCACTCTCCTGCTGTGGGACGTGAGCGGCGTGCAGTGGGAGGTCCCGGGGCCTCGCCACTCAGAGTCGCCCCAGATGCGTTTCATAGCAGCCAGCTCGGCTTCTGTGCATTCCCTGTGTGTCTCCTGCTTGCTCTCCACCGTTCCGGTTTTGGGGTGGTTTTTATTTCCTCATGCAGAATCTGTGTACTTGCTGCTTTGAGAAGGTTTCTGATGAGCTCCTGGTGCTTCGCTCAGAGCTAGTCCGGGGTCAGTGCTCGTGCATCTCCTTAATGTTCACGTTCCTCACTGCCTCTCGTTACTTTAGAGCATCGCTCAGGAAACCCATACTCTCTGGAATTATTTTTCCCATTAATTTTTCGGTTATTGGCTTGTTTCGATGTGAGAGAGCGAGTGCGTGCTGCAGGAGGAGGAAAGAGAGAGGAGAGAGGGAGGTGCCGCGGCAGTCCTTCGAGAGCCACCCTCAAACCTCCCGTGAGGACCCAGCCTGTGAGCGGCACTGCATGCTTGGCTGGGCCTGCCTTTTTTTTAATTAGATTTTGAGAGTCATTCAGTAGTCATTTTCCCCTCATTTTTCTAATGGCAGTGAAAGTCTCAATATGGATATCTATCCTGTGTTTTGCTAGCTATATTAGTAATCACTTCTATAATTATGTGAATACATTTTATTTTAAAATTGTTTTCAAAATATTGAAACATTGGCTTCATCTTTAACTTGCTAGAAGTCACTTACTGGTACACAGTTTCATGATCTGACTGATTTGTTTTACAGTAAAAATGGCTATTTTTTATTGTGTCATAATTTGCTTCGTTACCTTTATTTGTTAAAGATCCCATTTAAAAGGTGAAACAACTCTTCTCTCTTAAAAAAAACTTAAAAGGTCATTTTTAGCTTAAATTCTCATTGATCACTGCCAGTTCAGATATTCGGCATTTGAGGAGCTTTTTTTAGTATTTCTTTTTGTGCTTCCTTTGTTCTGGCTCCCATCCTGTTGGACGCTTGCTACCTGGGAATTGCAAAATTACTCTTCATTTTCAAAGATGAGGAATAGGCTGACTCAATACCGATCTGTTTTCCCTTTTTTTTTTTTTTTTGGAGAGGTTTTTACTATAAGGCATGTGTACTCACCACAAAGACAGAGAGACAGAAAGCGAGAAATCACCCCTCCAGGGGGGATGCCACGCCGCAATCCCTTCTCCTCCATTCTCCTCTAGGGATCTTGGGCATGCACGCACACGCGCCCGGGGTGAGTTTAAGCCACCGGGTCTGGGGCTTTAACTGCAGTCGATTACGTGGGAGTCCAGCGACATAGCCGTTATGCCAATTGCTGGTTCTACAGTGTGTTTCCAAACATATCTTGAATGTAGATACTATTTGCACAAGGGATCTTCAAAAAATTAATGGAAAAGTCTTTGCATGGACTTTATATATTTTTTTAAACCCAAATAAATTTGTATTTTAGTTCCATTTTTTAGGAACTTTTTAAAGTCCTCTAAAATACTGATTTAAAGATAATGCAATCATTGAAGCTTTTTGTAACTTTTTAAATCAGTGAATATTGAAAACTATCATTTTCTTCTTTGTACACAATGTGTAACATTGTGAAGAGGTTCCTGTGCTCAAAAGCTTGGGAGACACAGTCCGACACTGTTTAACCATGGCTGCCCTCCTCTCTGGCCCTCTGGTTTAGAGTGTGGATTCCAGGCTTTATATCTGCCTTGCTATCCTCCTTTGTTTCTTCCTCTGTGGTTCTGCTCCTCTGTTCGTTCCTGTCCTCGGCCTCTCTCACTGCCTCTCGTATAAATTAGTGCGTATTACATGTTTGTCTATCAGAGGGGGTGAGCTTGTCTGCAGATAGCTCTTGTGGTGGTAGGGGCTTTGTGGTGTGGGAGAGAGGGCGTGGAGTGAACTATACCGGAAAGTGATGTGGAAATACTTTTTTTTAAAGCATTTATCTCCCAACGTTATTGAAAAAGATACTACTTTTGAAATTGAAAGTGATGAAGATTTAGAAATGGAGATGCTTAAGGTATGTTTCAAATGATGGGAAAGTTGCTTCACGTTCTTTGCAATAGACATTTGATTTAGTAAGATACAACCTAATTCTAAAACAGGCCTTGCCACAGTGAAATGGCTACAAAACATTTAATGTTAGGTTTCATTGTTTCCCAGTTCACTTTTACGCCTGTGGGTGGTCTATGAACAACGTTTTAGAAGTAATGTACTCATTTTGGAATATGTTTTTTGTATTCCCCTGATGTCACTTTTTTGCAGTCTATTTCTGGTAAATGAGTTGTGCTTAAGCTCTCCACCGTTGATGTGGGTTTCTCTTTCTTGCCGTCCACATGTATCCGCTTCTGTGAATTATTCTGGAAATTGATGTGGAAATACTTTTTTTTAAAAGCATTTATCTCCCGAAGTTATTGAAAAAGATACTACTTTTGAAATTGAAAGTGATGAAGATTTAGAAATGGAGATGCTTAAGGTATGTTTAAAATGATGGGAAAGTTGCTTCATATTCTTTCTAGTGGACGTTTAGTAAAATATAATCTAATTCTAAAACAGGCCTCATAGCAGAATTGCTACCAACTATTTAGCGTTAGGTTTCATGTTTCCCAGTTCATTTTTCTGCCTGTGGATGGTCTATGAATAATGTTTTAGAAGTAATGTACTCATTTTTGAAATTTTTTTTTTTGAGAGATTTTTGCTATAGGGCGCGTGCACTCTCCATAAAGACAGAGACAGACAGACAGAAAGTGAAAAATCAGCCCTCAGGGGGATGACCACGCCGCAATCCCTTCTCCTCCATTCTGTTCTCAGGATCTTAGGCACGCACACACACGTGCCCAGTGTGAGTTTAAGCTGTCGGGTCTGGGACTCCAACCGCAGTTGACTATGTGGGAAGCCAGCTGCTGGTCCCTTGAATGTTTTTCGTGTTTCCCCTGATGTCACTTTTTTGCAGTCTATTTCTGGTATATGAGTTGTGCTTAAGCTCTCCACCGTTGACGTGGGTTTCTCTTTCTTACCATCCACATGTATCCGCTTCTGTGCATCATACTGGAAATTGATGTGGAAATACTTTTTTTAAAAGCATTTCTCTCCTGGAGATAATGAAAAAGATACTACTTTTGAAATCGAGAGTGATGAAGATTTAGAAATGGAGATGCTTAAGGTATGTTTAAAATCATGGGGAAATTGCTTCATGTTCTTTCTAATGAACATTTAATTTAGTAAGATACAACCTAATTCTAAAACAGGCCTTGCCACAGCAAAATGGCTACAAAACATTTAGTTTTTTTTTTTTTATTTTTTTTTTTTAGAGGCTAGGGGGGGGGGGGCTGCCC
>NW_006204462.1:812383-836870 GCF_000334495.1 Tupaia belangeri chinensis | reverse complement strand
GTGTGCGCTCGCCAGACAGAGACAGACAGAAAGCGAGAAATCACCCTCCAGGGAGGATGGCCACGCCGCAATCCCTTCTCCTCCATTCTCCTCTTAGGATCTTGGGCACGCACGCACACGCGCCCGGTGTGAGGTTAAGCCACTGGGTCCGGGACTTGGACCGCGGTTGACCACGTGGGAGTCCAGTGACATAGCCATTACGCCAACTGCTGGTCCCTGGTGTTATGTTTCATGTTTCCCAGTTCACTTTTATGCCTGTGGGTGGTCTATGAACAACGTTTTAGAAGTAACGTACTCATTTTGGAATTTTGCGTGTTCCTCCTCATGTCACTTTTCGTCTTTCCTGGCTTGTGAGTTGTGCTTATGCGCCCTGCCTTGACCTGGGCTCCTCTTGCTTCCTGTCCACACGTATCCGCTTCTGTCTGGAAGTTCCTTTATGTACGTTCAGTATTCTTTACTTTCGTACTATTACTGTGGATATTTTGTACTAATCTACAATTTTCTAATGGCTTAGTGCTTTAGTTGTAATCTGTTATCGAAGTAGAAAGTAGCACTTTATAACTTATGTATTTTCTGTTCCTCCCCCACCTCCAGTCTCCAGGTCGGCTGCCTCTCCCCTGCGCCACCAGCCGGCCCCTTTACCCTGCTTGTATCTGGGCTATTGCTCACAAAGGTCACTCCGAGTCTGGCATTTAGTAAGGTGTTGATAAACACCAGGTAATAGTAGTGGTAGACCAGAGTACTTAGCCTGATAGTGATGAGAGAGGTTCATTGAAACACACTAAAATGCATATTTACTGCTTGAGATGCGGAAACATTGAAGTACAATGACAGAGGATGCTTCACATGACGATTTAGTTTATGCTTGTTCTCCCCGTGGTGCTTCAGCACGTGCTGTTACCGAGCTGGCCGTGCACCTTCCGAGCCTTCCCTGAGCAAGCACAGGTGCTCTGTTTCTGTTTCTTTTTTTTTTTTTTTGAGAGGTTTTTGCTATAAAATGCGTGCGCTCACCAGAAAGAGAGACAGAGAGACAGAAAGTGAGAAATCACCTCCTGGGGGGATGACCATACCCGCAATCCCTTCTCCATTCTCCTCTCGCGATCTTGGGCACGCACACGCATGCGCCCGGTATGAGTTTAAGCCACTGGGTCCAGGACTCGCACTGCGGTCAACTACATGGGAGTCCAGCTACATAGCCATTACTCCATCTGCTGGTCCTAGCACATGTGTTCTTGTGTGGTATTGCTGGTGTGTCAGCTGACTCTGAGAAAATTCCTGGCCCTGTTTATAATACTCCGCCTGTGTTTGGTCAAAGAGATTATTTTATTTTATTTTTTATTCTTTAAGAGGTTTTTGCTATAGGGCGCATGCGCTCACCAGAAAGACAGAGACAGACAGAGAGATAGAAAGCGAGAAATCACCCTCCATGGGGGATGGCCACGCTGCAATCCATTCTCCTCCATTCTCCTCTCAGGATCTTGGTCACTCATACACACGCACCCGGAGTGAGTTTAAGCCACCGGGTCTGGGACTTGAACCGCGGTCGACTACATGGAAGTTCAGCGACATAGCCATTATGCTAACTGCTGGTCCCTAAACTTTTCAGTCTTTAGAAGACCTGAACAGTGGCAAGGCAGAACCATTTCATTCTAAGTGCTTAAAAATGGAAAGAAACCTGGGTCCTCCTGTGGAGCATGACGAAGATGAAAGTGCAGCTGTCACAGAGGAAGAGGAAGATGACAAGGGTAAGCCCTGACACGACACACCTCTCATGCCTGCCGCGGGCCTTACTGAGGGGTCCCGTTTTAAATGTTGGGAGGTCAAGGATTGCACAGTGTAGAGTTAGCACTGGGTGTTGCATACCTGCCACTGACTTCCTCAGTGCTCCCGGTTTTAAATGTTGGGAGGTCAGGGATTGCACAGTGTAGAGTTAGCACTGGGTGTTGCAAACCTGCCACTAACTTCCTCAGTGCTTCTGCCTTCACATAGCACAGGGTTGCTGTTTATAGAAATAATCACATTTTTACTGTTTATGGAACTACACTTTTTGTCTCTGTGTCTCTCTTTCTGCCAAGTGCATTTGCCCTATAGCAATCTCTCCAAAAAAAGAAAAGAAATGGTTATGGTGTTACTATTTATAGAAATAGAGTAACTCTTTATGAAATAGTCGTGGTGTTACTGTCTGTAGACCTACAATACCAGTGTTAACTGTTTATAGAAATAGAGTAACGGTGTTACTGTTTATGGAACTAGAGTAACAGGGTTACTGTTTATAGAACTAGAGTAATGATGTTACTGTCTATAGGACTAGAGTAATGGTGTTACTGTTCATAGAACTGGAGTAATGATGTTACTGTCTATAGGACTAGAGTAACAGGGTTACTGTCTATGGAACTGGAGTAATGATGTTACTGTTTATAGAACTAGAGTAACAGGGTTACTGTCTATAGGACTGGAGTAATGATGTTACTGTTTATAGGACTAGAGTAACAGGGTTACTGTCTATGGAACTGGAGTAATGATGTTACTGTTTATAGAACTAGAGTAATGATGTTACTGTTTATAGAACTAGAGTAACAGGGTTACTGTCTATAGAACTGGAGTAATGATGTTACTGTCTATAGGACTAGAGTAATTGTGTTACTGTTCATAGAACTGGAGTAATGATGTTACTGTCTATAGGACTAGAGTAACAGGGTTACTGTCTATAGAACTGGAGTAATGATGTTACTGTCTATAGGACTAGAGTAACAGGGTTACTGTCTATAGGACTGGAGTAATGACGTTACTGTCTATAGGACTAGAGTACCAGTTACTGTTTATAGAACTAGGGTAATGGCGTTACTGTCTATAGGACTAGAGTACTGGTGTTACTGTTTATAGAACTGGAGTAATGATGTTATTATCTATAGGACTAGGGTATCGGTGTTACTGTTTATAGAACTAGATGAAAAGGGTTACTGTGTATAGTATTAGGGTGACAGGTTACTGTCTATAGATCTAGATTAAGAGGGTTACTGTTTATAGAACTGGGGTACCAGGCTCACTGTTCGTAGAACTAGAGTGATGGCGTCACTGTTTATAGGGATGCAGTAACAGAAGTACTGTGTCGTTAGGTAAGCGTGCACCCTGAAGCCCTTCACCCTGTATTTTGTGCTCTGCTATCGTAATGTCAGCCGCAGAAATCACTAAGTACTCCCACTTAGGTGACCGCATTACGTGGGCACAGAGCGGCTGCTCCTCAGAGCTTCGTGTTGGAGTGAGCACAGTGTCAGATCACCAGCAGCGCTAGCCTTCGGCTGTGGCAGCTGTGCTAAAGCACCTGTCAGATGCACCTCCTCACAGACTTGTGGCAGATTGTGGCTTACTCTCGCACAGGAGAACCTTGCACGGCCCCACTTCACCCGTGATGGGGGGAGGGGACGTTCTAAAACACATTTATAGGTGGAAAGCATTTATGTTGTGAACATTACAGACATCTCTCCAGAATCAGCTTGCTTTTCTGTGTAGTCGGGGTGAAGCTGAGAAGTACTGTACCTTTGTTGAGTGGTGAACTATCTTTTCTGTGCCTTGCCCCCTGGCTGCCCATGGCCTGTCGGCTTGCGCGTGAGTGGTGAGTGGCGGCAGGGAGCCAAGGCGGCACTACTGCACAAGGCTGTTGGAGATCGGCACGGGTGTGGTGGAGTGGGAGCTGACACGACTTTGTCTTCATGGACTTCATCCGTGATGCGGTGTAATTCTGACTATCCTCAGGTGATGGTCTATAGTGTTACGAGACGGTCTGGAAGCGGGGTGCTCGCCGGGTTGTTGTAAATGTTAGAGTTCAGTAATGGAGCTGGTTCCAAACATCGGCATTTGTGTCATGTTGGCAAGGCGAGAACCGCCCCGGGTCCACCGCCAAGTCTAGTAGTGAGCAGAGTTTGCCTGGTCGTGACTGGGACCCAGAGGATGAGGCTTTGAAATGAAGACAGAAGGTGTGAGCTAGTGTCTCGTTACTGTGCTCTTTAAGGGAGCTGACAGAGTCATCTTATTAACTTCTGTAGCCTCTAGTCTGTTGTATTCCTGCTTGCACATAAATGCCCATTTTATTTTATGTTAAGACCATTCGTTGCCAGGACCCAGCGCTGAACAAATTACTTGCCTCAAGACCTTCTTTGGCCATTCCAGTTTTAAACTGTGAGTATAAACTCCATTAACTAAATTCACGTTTAGTGTCTTCTTCACAGACGAGAAAAGGCAGATAATCCATTGACTATTATTGTTGCGTAGGCCACACTGTTTCCTATATGTGATTACAAGATTATTATTATTATTATTTTTTTGGAGAGGTTTTTGCCATAGGGCGTGTGCGCTCACCAGACAGAGAGAGACAGAGAGACAGAAAGCGAGAAATCACCCCCCAGAGGGGATGGCGACGCTGCAATCCCTTCTCCTCCATTCTCCTCTCGGGATTTTGGGCACACATGCACACGTGCCTGGTATGAGTTTAAGCCACCGGGTCCGGGACTCAAACCGCGGTTGACTACGTGGGAGTCCAGTGACATAGCCATTACGCTAACTGCTGGTCCCAGAATTATTTTGAAGTAATACATAAAATTAATTTCTGCCAGTTGTTTTTGTAAGTGAGAAAAAGGCGTTTTCCTCTTACAGAGTGGTTTTATGTAGAGGCTAATTTAAGTGTACGAGTAGGTGAGTTTTACCCCATACCCCAGCAGTGACTCGTTCTTAAGTGCGTGCCTGTTGGTTTTGTGCATCGTGTTGTCCAAAGATGTCAGTGTACCAGACGGCCGTGGGAAGGGGAAGGGACGAGCTCGTGGTCGGGGAGGTGGGGAGGCGGACCAGCTCAGAGGTTGGAGAGGCGGGGAGGTGGGGAGGTGGACGAGCTCGTGGTCGGGGAGATGGGGAGGCGGACCAGTTCGGAGGCTGCGGAGATGGGGAGGTGGACGAGCTCGTGGTCGGGGAGGTGGGGAGGCGGACCAGCTCAGAGGTTGGAGAGGCGGGGAGGTGGGGAGGTGGACGAGCTCGTGATCGGGGAGGTGGGGAGGTGAACCAGTTCGGAGGTTGGGGAGGTGGGGAGGTGGACGAGTTCGTGGTCGGGGAGATGGGGAGGCGGATCAGTTCGGAGGTTGGGGAGGTGGGGAGGTGGGGAGGTGGACGAGCTCGTGGTCGGGGAGATGGGGAGGCGGACCAGTTCGGAGGCTGGGGAGGTGGGGAGGCGGACAAGCTCGTGGTCAAGGAGGTGGGGAGGCAGACGAGCTTGGAGGTCGTGGAGGCCTGTGCTGCAGTTTGCCTCCCTGAGCATGGCTCTAACTCTGCCCTGTGGCATTGGAAGTGACGGCTCAGGAATCTTGGGCTCACGGCCTCACCAGGCTCCAGACAGAATGCAGATGATTATGGAAAACTCGCACCATACATCACGGTGGTTACTGGTGAAGAGAACAGGGACATAGGGTCTGGCCGCCACAGGAAGCCAAGCTCTTCCCAGACGAGGACGCACCAGCCCCAGATAGAAGCCCACTCTGGCGACCCTCTTTCAGGACCCCCATTGGGAGCTTCCTCCTGTAATAAACTCTGCTTTGCTTTACCTTCTCTGTCCCCGCTGTTCCTGATGGCGGGACACGAGCCGGACGGTGGGAAACTCCGAAGTAGAGTTTGCAGGCGCCTCGGGACCTACTTCTCCAGAGGTGAGTGAAGGGCCCCTTTGTGCCTTTCCCCATCTCAGCGTTGCCATCCACTTCTCACCAGGCCTCTGTCGGCCAGCTAAAGGCAGCGGTGTGGCGACTAGTCTTCAGGCCCAGGGGACAGGCTTGCCGAGAAGTGCCCCACTGACTCCCACGGCTGGGGGCGCTGGGCGGACTGTGCTCAGCTTCCCTCGTAACTTTACCACTGCCAGGGAGAGCAAATGATCTCGGGGCGGTTGGTACTGCACAGCCAGGGCTGCCCCTGGTGAGTCCTGAAGGTCCTGAGACCCAGAGCCCACCCCAGCTGCTGAGGCACTGGGACAGCTTCCTTCCCTCTCTTCAGCTCTTCTCATTTGCTGCCTCCCTCAGCCTCCAAGGCTGGCCATCCTGGGCCAGGTCCTTCCCTTAGACTCGCCAGAGGCACTGACAGGAGGCGAGTCCTGCTTCCTTCCCTCTCTTTTAGATTTCCAGGGTATTCGTAACTTGCTCTCTGAAATATACCACAGAGCCCTCGTCACATAGTTAAGGGATTACAGGGACTCCTTCCCCTCACCATGTAGTTGGTGTAGCTTAGTCGACGAGAACGTTGAGACAGCCATTCAAACACCAATCCCAGAGGTCTTTAGGAATCCCTTAGCCCCAGTTCTAAGCCCCTCTCAGAAGCCGTTTCTAGTTACTATTTGGAGGCATTTAATGAGATGCATTCTTCCTTGGTCCCAAGAGAAGCTGGTGGCCTACCATTACCTTCTGTTTAATGGAAGTGGACTAATTTGAAGTCTACTGGAAGCAGGAGATTCCTCCCAGCTTTATGGTCTTAACTCCTTTGTGGAACATAAGAGCGACTAGAGTTGGGCACAGTATGGGTTTGACGGTCAATTTGGCCACCAGCTACTTCAACATGCAACATGGCCACCAGGCGTAAGTCCATCTTTATCTGTCGTAGCGCTAAGACAGATAACAGCTACATTAGCAAGGGCTTTCAGTTCCATTTACAAAAAAATTAATTGGGCCTGGGCAAAATTAGATCCGACTCTAATCCAGGCTGGAGAGAGATCCCTTCTGCCCTGTCCCAGATGTGGGCCGGGGCAGGTAGGAGCCGGTGCCTGGTGTCCCT
Organism: Tupaia belangeri chinensis; assembly: GCF_000334495.1. NCBI lineage: Eukaryota > Metazoa > Chordata > Mammalia > Scandentia > Tupaiidae > Tupaia > Tupaia belangeri. Next base: position 830,075 of record NW_006204462.1, on the reverse strand, counting down.
GTCCGCGTGCGCGTCCTGCTCCACGGGGTTAGGGGGGCTGCCCCGTGGCTGGGCGGTGGGGCTGACGATGCGTTTCTCTCTCTCGTTGCAGACCGTAACAACCCTCTTTGCAGGGACCCTGCGGGGTGGATTCTCAAACACCGGGACTTGTTTGGCCTCCAAATCTGAAGAAGAAATGTCTGATTTTCTTTCATACCAGGCGTGAGCAATACAAACTAGACAGTGGGAGACATGGCCCCGAAGGAAGTCCCGTGACGCCGTTACACAGTTGGCTCTCCTGCTGCCGGCCGGGCACACGGCCTGAAGTGGCATACATTCAGACATTTTCCCCTGAACGTTCACCCTGATCTTTCTAAAAATGGCCAAGTCGACCCCTCATCCCTAGCCGTCATCCCCCAAGTCCCCTATTGCCCAGGCGACCACAGCCACCTCCCCAAATCGATGAGCCAAGGATTCAAACCCCAGGACACCCTCCTGCTCTCCTTATCTGCAAAAACGGATGGCCCAGACTTCAGTGTACCCAACTAGCCCACGGCCCACTATCTCCTCCCACTGCAAGAAATTCCAGCTAGAGAATCTGGACCCATTCGAGTTCAAGTTCCGTTTTCTTTGCAGTATCTGAGACACATTAAGACTGATTTAGGAGACTTCTCAGATGACCCTGACCAGTACGTAAGCCATCCCAGAGGCTCACGAGGCCTTTGAGCTGTCATGGGGAGAGGCTGTGGTGTTGCTAAAGCGGGCACTTCTGTTCACACGCAGCTGCGGTCTTGGGAAATGTGTGGGTGTCTCCTGTGGGGATGAGAGGAGAAAGCCTGTCCCAGGAGCCTTGTCCTGCTGGAGACCAAGCTGTACCCATGGCTGACCCACAGTGGTCGATGCGTCTCCCATGAGCAGATAGAGACAGAAGGCCTTCTAGGTCTGTAGACTGGAGGGGCTACAGAGGACCTGAACTGAACCCTTGGGTTATTCCAAATTGTCCATGATAGATCATGACAAAGATGAAAGTCCTTTTGCCTTTTGGAGAGACTCAGAGAAGCTGTAATTAAGCATACTGTTCTTTCCTAGACCCTCCAGAGGGGCAGTTAATGCTGAAAGGCGAACTCATGACCCACTCTGCCCGGCATTTGTGGAGGATGACCAAGACGAGCCACAGGGCCAAGCAGTACTTTAGAGAGCCTCTTAAAGGCAGCCACTTCCGTCTCCTGTGATCGGGGCCAAGGAGAGAACCAGGGAAGGAGAGAACGCAGAGAGACAAGACGGACGTGCTCGTGGTAGCCCACCAGTGGCCTCCGTCTCGTCGGGGCAGTCAACCTGGACGTCTTCCATGAGAACGTGCTGAAGAGAGAAGAGAACCTCCCAGCCCTGCCCTCGTTGCCAGGCCAACCATTGGAAAGTAGACGTACCCTCAGAATCAGAGGTCTCCGGGATTGATCCTGCCTCAGATGGTTGAAACAAACTGATGGGTCCTGGGAACTCCCTCTCAGGCTCACCTTTTAACACCAGCTTCTATAACCACTTAGGAGCCCTGGGTAATTTTTGAAGTAGAAAGATAAAAAGTAAACTTCCTCTTCGACGTGGGAGCCATAGATTCATTCCTCTTTCTTTTCCTGGACCCCTCTCCTCCGTAACAGGACAGTAGGGAGTACGCCAGGAAAACCCTTGACCTGCTATCTCTCCCAGCCTCTCGGCTGCCCCTGGGACAGCCTTTGATTGAGTCACATGTCCTAGTCATGCCCAAGAGCTCAGCTCCTCTTCTAGGTGAGACCCTGCCCTTGTGTGGGGACTATTCTTGTGGTACCCGACAAGCAGTCTTCTTCCCTTTGTAGAGATCAACTTGACGTCTGACAAACCAGGGGAAAGTGATCCGAGCTCTCACCGCTACTCGTCCAAACTTCCCTGGGGCCAGCAGGTGGCATGGTGGTCTAGGCGCTTGACTGCCCCTTGGACCTGGCAGCTTGAAAGTGATGTTGGGCATGTGCATGTGTGCCTCAGATCCTGGGGGAGAGCGGGGAGGGGATTTAACTGCCTTCTCCACTGTGCTTCGAGACCCTAATCCTCAGGAGAGGCAGAAAAGACAAATGACAATTTAAAAAGACACCCAAGACAGTATCCCTAGAGACTCAATCCCCTGAACTTACCTTCTCCCTGTAGCCTTAATTCACGTGAGAAGGAACCCTGTAACCAGGCGTAAGCCCGTATGAAGTGTACGGGTGCCTGTTCCTAAGAAGTGGTCTTGATGCAGAACTCTCTGCTTTAATGAAACAGACCACTTCCTAGGTAAAATTCCAGCAGACTCTTCTACAACCCTCAGAGATGCAAACGAGAGAATCAGCGCCCCTACGCACTTCAGTGCTGATGAGGGCTCTTCCCTCTATCCCCCTGCCCGAGAGCCCTCTGAGAATGGGCCTAGTCGGCAGTGTCGTCCATTCCCGCTGGGTCAGTGCCTGACTGGACTTCTGGATCCATTGCGCTGACTTCCACCTGAGCTGGAAGATCCCAGTTCCCCTCCAAGTGAGGAATCCATGCATGCCCGTGAACCCATCAGAGACCTTTAATTACTTTTCAAAAATAAACCTTACTAACCAGCTAAGGAATACTGTATATCAAGTTTCTTTCATATGCTTTCTCTCTCCAAATGTATTCCTTTCCATACCAACCAAATGCCACTGAAGGGCTTGTTCTGGGTCTTCTGGAAGGACGGTTACAAGGCGAGTCTTCGGACTGCCCTGCAGTGGTGCTCTTGGCTGCTCACATACTGTTGCTGATTGGCTTTCTCTGATCACAATAACTAGTCCATGTCTTTTTTTAGCTCTCAAATTCATGACAAAGTAGGAAGCCCTCTAAATCTGTCTTGTTTTAGTAATTGCTCTGAGAGGCCCCGTGTACTGGACAGAAGGTCCCCAAATAATCCAAAGGTAGGCCCTAAAGATACCATGGTTAGGCTGTCAGGTCCATCACACTGGGCAACCATAACTTCTCCACAGGACTGACCCAAAGTGACTGGTCAGATGCTGGCACTCACGGCTGCATTCAGTTCAAAAATGCCATCGTAGACACTGTTACATATAATGCTTGTCCCACGTAACTCTCCAAAGAAAAGCAGGTAACTTTTTTGAGGGGAGAGGTTTTTTTTTTTCTGCTATAGGTTACGTGCATTTGCCAGCCAGAGAGAGACAGAGAGACAGAAAGCAAGATATCACCCCCCCCAGGGGGATGGCCATGCCGCAATCCCTTCTCCTCCATTCTCCTCTTTGGATCTTGGGCACGCACACACACGTGCCTGGTGTGAGTTTTAAGCCACTGGGTCCGGGACTTGAACCACAGTCGACCACTGCCCTGCAGTGGTGCTCTTGGCTGCTCACATACTGTTGCTGATTGGCTTTCTCTGATCACAATAACTAGTCCATGTCTTTTTTTAGCTCTCAAATTCATGACAAAGTAGGAAGCCCTCTAAATCTGTCTTGTTTTAGTAATTGCTCTGAGAGGCCCCGTGTACTGGACAGAAGGTCCCCAAATAATCCAAAGGTAGGCCCTAAAGATACCATGGTTAGGCTGTCAGGTCCATCACACTGGGCAACCATAACTTCTCCACAGGACTGACCCAAAGTGACTGGTCAGATGCTGGCACTCACGGCTGCATTCAGTTCAAAAATGCCATCGTAGACACTGTTACATATAATGCTTGTCCCACGTAACTCTCCAAAGAAAAGCAGGTAACTTTTTTGAGGGGAGAGGTTTTTTTTTTTCTGCTATAGGTTACGTGCATTTGCCAGCCAGAGAGAGACAGAGAGACAGAAAGCAAGATATCACCCCCCCCAGGGGGATGGCCATGCCGCAATCCCTTCTCCTCCATTCTCCTCTTGGGATCTTGGGCACGCACACACACGTGCCTGGTGTGAGTTTTAAGCCACTGGGTCCGGGACTTGAACCACAGTCGACCACATGGGAGTCCAACAACAGCCATTATGCCACCTGCTGGTCCCTGGTAACAACTTTTGAATACGCTCAGTTTGTATTACCTTTAGCCAATCTTGCTTCTGTGTACACTGTAGTATGAACACAGACGGAGTACTGTAACACAGTCTCTTAGGAGTAAGACAGGACCCAGAAGAATTCCAGAATGAGACAACTTGAAGCCTTTATAGTCTCTGGTTACTACGACCTATGCACCTCCTCTAGGAAAGTTCATTCCAGCTCGACCTCCCGCCCACACGGCCTCGTTGCTCTCCGTACCGTCCCCTCCTGATGCTGTGTTTCAGTTGCACTCCTGTCGCTCGCTATCCACGTGCTGATTCCACAGCAGTGATGCTGCCTGTAATTCTTCTGCCTCTGCCTGATGGCTGGTCCTCACTGTGGGGTCCTACTGCGCACTCATAGCCCACTGTCTAGTGGGGCTACGTGCCAGCAGCGAGGTAGCTATGATTTCTCCAGCTCCTGCTCCTCAAAACAGGCCCCACCCAAGGATGCACCTGCCCTGATGGCGGTGACGGTGCTCCTTTGTGCCGGGGTGAGGTGGCCCCGATGGCGGTGCTCCTTTGTGCCGGGGTGAGGTGGCCCTGATGGCGGTGCTCCTGTGTGCCGGGGTGAGGTAGCCCTGATGGCGGCGCTCCTGTGTGCCGGGGTGAGGTGGCCCCGATGGCGGCGCTCCTGTGTGCCGGGGTCAAGTGCAGAGGCTCCGGCTTTTCTGCCTGGACCTGGCTTAGCCACGGGCAGCAGTGGGAACCATGGGATCAGCCTCCTTGTTCTCTAAAACCTTTGACACAGTTTTGCATTAGTTGCCGTAAATCGAGGGTTAAATGAGAGACCATCTGACATCTTGGCCTACCGGGCCACAGTTGCTTTTGTTGTAACCTAGGATATCCAGAATTCCCTCAAATGTGTTGTGTCAGTATCACTGATGGGGACAGCGGGTGGCATAGAGGTTGAGGTGCTGGACTCCCATGTGGTCTACCACGGTTTGAGTCCTGGACCCAGCGGCTTGAAACTCACAGTGAGTGCATGTAGTTGATGTCCAGAATGCTGAGAGGAGAGTGGAGGAGAAGGGATTGAGGTGAGGCTAAACCCCCTGGGGGTGGTTTATCACTTTTCCTCTCTGTCTCCAGCAAGCTCACATCCCCTATAGCAAAAATCTCTCAAAAACCCCAAAACAAAACAATCACTGATAATTATGAGCAAACTCATTCTTATATTGATGACATCTGAAAATGAGATGAAATATGTACCTCGTCATGCCTTTCCAGTGACCTGATTGGCGATCTTCAGAATTAGGACCCCTCGCCCTTGTTCTAATACTCCTTTTTGCTCCCTGAATTAACAAGCTTGCTTACTAAACTTATTTCTTCTCACTGAGATTCCACCAAACTGCAAACAGTGCTTGAAATGAGCCCTTGAATGAGAACTCCCCACACTCTATCCTGGGCCTTTGGGTAAGTCTTTGTGGAGGGTCATTGCCTGTCATCTCCCTCCAATGTCCCATTCCAGCAGGAAGCTGCCAGAACTGTCATTGTCCCAAATCTCCAAGGACGGTTAGGGACCCCTCTGCAGAGAGGGGGAATGAGATCAGAGATAAGGACAGTCCCTGAGGTAGAGGAAGGGCCACGGTGGGGTCATTGCAGCTGGATGTTTTCAGACCTGACCACAGCTTTCTGTAAGTCTGTCCTGCAGCACTTAAAAAATGTTCTCAGGGATCCTGGGCCCGTGGGATCAGCAGACTCCAGACAAAGAATACAGATCTTCATACTCCACTGACCCCACAGAAAAGTTTAGCGACACGTCACTGATTATCAGATAGAAAACGAGCAAACGATGCTGACCTCCACTACAGAAAGGCCAGCTTTTTGTCCAGACTAAGGTATGCAGAAGCGTGGTTTGACCTTGTTGAAATTCGCCATTGGGTGTCGGAACACAACTGTGAAGGAGTGGGCATGCTGCACCTCACTTTACCGCACGTTCCGTTATGTTTTGCTAATGACTTATGGCTGCTTAGACTATGGGAATGATGCTAGACAGAAAAGTTTGAGTGATCTTCTTATTCTTGTTCAAACTGGATTGTAATTCAGCAGAGACAACTCGGAATGTCAACAGCGCCCTGATCCGACTGGCCAGTGCATGCGCAGTGCAGTGGGTACAAGGCACTTCACAAAGGGCAGAGCTCTAGGTGAGCAGCGTCGTGGCTGGCCGGAAAGTCAACAGCAGCCAGCCGAGAGCAGTCCTCCAAGCTGACCCCGTACAAGTTCACGAGATGTTGAACTCAGCGTTGACCATTCTACAGTTGTTTGGTGCTTGAAGCAGATTGGAAGGGGAAAGCACGATAAGTGGGTGCCTCGTGAGCTGACTGAGAAATGAGGGAAAAAATGGTTTTTGAAGTGTCTTATCTTGTGCAACAAGTGCGAGCCATTTCTTGATCGGAGTGCGATGTGCCACAAAAAGTGGATTTTATGTGGTAAGGAGCGACGAACAGCCCAGCGGTTGGACCAGAAAGAAACCCCAGGGCACATCCCGAAGTCACACTTGGAACGAGGAAGGTGTCGCCCTGGGTGCCCTGCTGGCCACTGCGTCAGCTTTCTCCATCCCAGCACAGCCATCGGCATACGAGAGAGATGCTCAGCAATTGCGATGCCCTGGGAACGGCCACGCCTTCGCTGGCGTCGGTCAGCAGCAAGGGCCCAGTTCTTCACAGCAGCGGCCTGGCACGCGACCCGCCGTTTCAGAAGTCGAGCGAATTGGACCACGAGGTCTGTCCTCGTCTATCACAGCCATCTGCCCCCTCACCAGTGGACCACCGCTTTTGCAAGCACCTTGACAGCTTTTATCCACATCCAGCCCGCTGCAGAAAATGTTCTCCAAGAGTTCATCGAATCCCAGAGCATGACTTTTTACACTGCAGGAGTAAACAAATTTATTTTTTGTTGACAAAAATGTGTTGATTGTATGGTTTGTATTTTGATCAGTAAAGATGTGTTTGAGCTTAGTCACAGTGATTTAAAATTCACGGTCCAAAACCACAGTTTCTCTACCTAGAAACCCCGGCAACTCTCTCTCCGGCCTGCCAGTTAGAATCTTCTCTAGCAAACCCACTTTCCTTTCCCTCCTCTGTCTGCATCTCTCATTCTTGAGGGCAGGACACGAACTGGGCTGCAGAGAACTCTGTGATGATGTCGGCTCGCAGAGCAGCGTGCATCCTTTCTGTTTGACAGACGCAAAGCATGGTTTCATCTGAGGGGCATATTTTTAAGTCTAAAATGAGATGAATAAAAATGAGATTTGAGACAAGTAAAATTTCAATTTTCATAAAAGTAATTAAGAATACGAAAATCTATGCTGGATTTTTATCCATTCTGAAATTTTAAAATACTATCCACTGAAGCCTTTTTTTCTTTTTCTTTTTTTTGGAGAGATTTTTGCTACAGGGCGCGTGCGCTTGCCAGAAAGACAGAGACAAAAAGCGAGAAATCACTTCCCAGGAGGTATGGCCACGCTGCAATCCCTTCTCCATTCTCCTCTCGGGATCTTGGGCACACATGCACATGCTCCCGGTGTGAATTTAAGCCATCGGGTCCGGGACTCAAACCGTGATCGACTACATGGGAGTTCAGCAACATAGCCATTATGCTAACTGCTGGTCCCAAACTGTTTTTTCTTTTGATCTTAAAATGTTTTACTTAAGTGTGTGTTACATACAGGAAAATGCGCATAAACGTTCAGACCAATAATTTTCATAAACCGAGCTTCCAGTGTAGCCAGCACTCAGATAAGAATGGGACGTCAATCAGTAAACCAGGAGACCACCTCTCCAATTGACTTTTTTTCCTTTGACATTTCATTAAAATTTTCTAAGCTATAGTAAAGTTTTAAGACTTTTTCTTTCTTGTGCTGGGAATGCCTGCGTTCCTGCGATCTAGGCTACACCATCTCGCTGCTCTTGCTTCATCATGTACCTGTCTCTATCCTGTCATTGATCCACTGACGTATTAAAAGCAGCTTGGGGTCCATTGCAGACAACATTGTGTCCCCCGAGTACTTTCTCGTAGAAGTAATTGACTGGCGTTAAATACTGATAGTTTTTCCCTTCGGCCTGACAGTGTCTGTAAAGCTAGATGCGCATTAGCAAGTCTGGAGTGTACACGTCATCTGGACCCTTACTTGGGGGGCGGGGGTATTGCAGCAGTGACAGAGCTCCCTGGTCCTCGGCCACCTTCTCAGTCACCACCCCTGGGGGGCTTGTTATTCATGGTGAAACATCAGTTCCTTTGGATAGCTAGTATGAGGCTTGGAATTTATTTCGTACTTTCGATGTATGGAAACTCTAGTTACCCAGTCAGCTTGAAGGAGAGCTTGACCAAATGGGTCTGTTAGAGATCCGAAATTCACACACAGTCACATGAAGCTTGACAACGTGACAGAGATTCTTTTAGATAAAGTGGAGAAATTAAATGGGTTTTAACTTGTTTTTTAAGTTTCTTATTAATAAAATAGCTTTTTGCCTTTTACCTTCAAGGGTTCAGTGGAAAGTGATTCATTCAGTGTTGGAGGAAAGAAGAGATAATGTTGTTGTCATGGCAACTGGTAAGTTGTACTTGGGCAGATAACCTAATCTTTAAAAAATAAAATTTAAAGGGGTTCAAAATGCTTAATCTCTTACTAAGTTCTCAAAATATAAATGCAAGTGGTATATAATACAGAGGAGAGCAGACAGACTAGACGTTCAGGTTCGTGCATAGGTTAGCCTTGAGGAAGCTAGCCTTTAGTAACAGCCTTCAGCGCTCCCAGCACATTCTAAGAAGAAACCGGGCTCTCCGGCCTCATTTTCATTTCGCCGTGTGTGATTTCTGTTCCGAGGGTATGGGAAGAGCCTGTGCTTCCAGTACCCACCTGTGTATGAAGGCAGGCTCGGTGTCGTCATCTCCCCTCTGATCGCCTTGATGGAGGACCAGGTGCTTCAGCTCGCGTGAGTGACGCCTCCATTGCCACACCCCTGTATTCCATCCTGTGAAAGACGCTGGTTTGCATGTCTGTCAGTTGGCAGTACTGCATCTCTGCATGTGCCGCTTTATCTCCACTGCCATGAAATGACTCTCTAGTGGAAGAGCTTATTTTTTTGAGTTCTCACTGTAATTCAAAGCTGCGAGTAGTTTTGACAAAAGTTCCGAAACCAGCATGATTACCTAATTCCAGTGTACACTGACAGTTCTTTTTCTCTTACCTTTGCTCGTTAGCTTGTTATCAAGTGTACACATGTAAGTATATAATCTGCGAAAGATAGGTGCACTTTTTATGTATTTATTTTTTTGGAGAGGTTTTTGCTATAGGGTACGTGTACTCGCCAGAAAGACAGAGACAGAGAGACAGAAAGACAGCGAGAAACCTCCCCCCAGGGTGGATGACCATGCTGCAATCCCTTCTCCTCCATTCTCCCCTCGGGATCTTGGCACGCACACACACGCTCCCGTTGTGAGTTTAAGCCACCGGCTCCAGGACTTGAACCCCAGTTGACTACATGAGAGTCCAGCAGCATAACCATTACACCAGCTGCTGGTCCCCATGTCCACTTTTTCAACCTTAGCTTGCAGTCTTTCTGAAAGAGCCACCTTCCACACTTGCCTTCTGATTTGGCCTTTGAAGGAATCTGTCTATCAAGGCAGTGAGTTTCAAGAAGAGGGAAGAACGCAAAGAGGAGGAGCACACGTTACCTTTTGTCTGTTACCTGAGCGTGACGTTGCAGCCAGCAAATGGTATCACGGCTGTGTCGCTGGACTCCCACGTGGTTGACCACAGTTTGAGTCCCATACCCGGTGGCTTAAAACCCTTGCTGGGCACGTCTGTGTGCCCGTGATCTTGAGAGAACAGAGGAGAAGGGATTGTGGCGTGGCCGTCCTCACTTCCTGGGGGTGATTTCTCGCTGTCTGTCTTGTGAGTGCACGTGCCCCATAGTAAAAAAGTCTCTCTCTCTCAACAAAAAAAAAAAAAGGAAAAAGTATGAAGTTAGTGGACCAGCAAGTGACATAGTGGTTAGGTTGCTGGACTCCCATATGGCCGACTGAGGTTCGAGTCCTGGATCTGGTGGCTTGAAAAGTACACTAGATGTGTGCGTGCATGCCCAAAATCCCAAGAGGAGAATGGAGGAGAATGGACTGCAGTATGACCGTTCTCCCTGGGGCTTGATTTCTCACTTTCTCTCTCACTGTCTCTGTCTCTTTCTCTTCGGCAAGCTTGTGTGCCCTATAGCAAAATGCGCTAAAAATAAAAAAGAGTGAAGTTGGTCGTTAGGGCGCGTGCACACACTAGAACATTCATCTTTCTTACAGGATGTCCAACATTCCGGCTTGTTTCCTTGGATCAGCACAGTCACAAAATGTTCTTGAAGATATTAAGTTGTGAGTATTTATGTACTTTCTGGCCATGTGGCCATGTGTTACGGCTGTGGGGGAATTCTGACCACACATTTTCTAACGCGCACGGACGTGTCCGTGGCTTTAAAGTGGACTTCCTTCCCATGCTACTTGCAGAAGTGCTCGTTCACAGTGTGTTAGACGTAGACCTGCGAACCATCAGCTTGGCACTGTAGTCACAGAATCACGAAGTCTGGGTTTCAGAGAACTTGCAGAGATACTTGGATCCGTCTCGTTTTACAGATGAGGAAATTCAGGCCCCGAGGCTAATAAATCGCTCCGAGAGTGAATGTGTCTGAATCTGTAGGTTTCTGCTGCCCCCATCCTACCATGACATACTTCCAGGAAGTACCGTCTCAGAGGCGCAGAAGCAGGAGTGTGTGTGCGGTCACGTGTTGCCCAACGTTGGGGCAAAGCCTCAGGTGGTCTCTGCACTGCGGCCTCCTGCCCACTGGCTGCCGTCCACGTGCTGTCCTCAGCTAGAGTGCCCTGCACGGCCCACACGCCTGCTCGCAGAGCGCGGGAGGCTGTGCGGACGGGTCACTGGAGCTCTGGACGGCGGGGAGTACGACAGCCCTCTGCAGAGCTCCGCCATGTCCCCTCCTGGTCCACCCTCGCACCCTCCGTCCCTCCGTCCTGGTCTGCCCTCGCACCCTCCGTCCCAGGGCGACTCGGATCCTTTTCTGCCATAGCTTGGGCTGATCTGTTAGGAATCGTACCTGCTGCCGGATCGGTAGGGCCACACGCTGTGCGCTCTTGTGTGAGACCTCTCGCTCTGGGGTGTGTGTTCAAGTCTTCACGTCGTTGCATGCAGCAGTGGCTTATTTCACTGAGTTGTGCCACAGTTTGTTTTCTGTGTCCTCACCGATCGGTACCTAGCTGTTTCCAGCTCAGGGTTATTACTAATGCAGCGGCTATGCACATTCCTTTAAAAAGTTTTGTGAAAATATTTTCTTTTCTTAGGAATTTTTTTCTTTTTTGAGAGATTTTTACTGTAGTGCATTTGGGCTCGCCAGAGAGACAGAGAAACAGAAAGTGAGAAATCACCCCCTGGGGGGATGGCCACACTGCAGTCCCTTCTTCTCCAATCTCCTCTCTGGATCTTGGGTGCACCCACACATGCCCAGTGTGTTTTAAGCCACCGGGTCTGGGACTTGAACCACAGTCGACTGTGGGAGTCCAGTGACCTAACCATTATGCCATTTGCTGGTCCCTTAGGAAATATTTTTAATCACATTTAATAAGGTTTTATTGCCATACAGTGAATTTATGAACTGAACATGTATAATTTGAAAAGCTTTCCTTTATCTTTTTTTTAAGTTTTTTTTTTTGCCATAGAGTGCATGTGATTGCCAGAGAGGACAGAAACACTGAGAAAAGAAGCGAGAATTCACCCCCAGGGGGATGCCACACCACAGTCCCTTCTCCTCCATTCTCCTCCTGGGATTTTGGGCATGCAAGTACACGTGCCGGCCTAATTTTTAAGCTGCCAGGTCTAGCACTTGGCCATGTGGGAGTCCAGCGTCTTAACCACTACATCACCCCAATAAGTTTTCCTTTTGAACATTTTTCCATAGGGCACGTGTGCTCACCACAAAGACACAGAGAGAGTAAGAGAGCATTCCGTCGGGGATGGCCACACCACAATCCCTTCTTCTCCCTTTTGCCCTCCTTTTGATTTTGGACACACGTTTTCCAGGCCACTGGATGTGGGGCTCGAAGTGTGTAGCCAGTAGTGTGGGATCCAGCTGTCTAAACTGCCAGGCCACTGGCGGGCCTTGGACATGCTTTTGACGCTCGTGCGTATATGCTTAGAAGTGGAATTACTGGGTCATGTGTAATATGTTTAGCTTTTGAAGAAACTTTCCCACGTTTTGAGAGTGGTTTTAGCGTCTGACTTCCCTCTGGCAGGGGTGACAGGCGTAGCTGCTCCCTGCGCGCCCTACTGAGCATGGCCCGTCTGGCCGTTTCTGACAGTCGTGTTATGACTGCTTCTCTGACGGCCACGGCATCGAGCATCTTCTCATACTCAGCAGCTGTCTGTGTTCTTCCCCCTTAGCTTTAATTTGCTGGAGGGATTGTGAGTGTGTCAGAGAGAGGCAGAGGGAAGGGAGACAGCCTTCCACCGCGTGGGCGGGCCTGCCGCGCCCCTTCTCCTCCTGCCTGGCCGGGCCCCTTCTCCTGCCGCGCCCCTTCTCCTCCTGCCCTTTCTCTGGATTTTGGCCACATGCAAACACAGACACGGAGCCATACATGCCCCAGGTGTTTTTCAAGCCATGTGGTTGGCCATGTGAGGTCCGTCACCTAACCGCCATGGCACCGGTGGACATTGCCTGTCTTGCCCATCTTTGAAGACGTGCCTTTTGTCTGCTCTTTTGTCTATTCTGTAGTTTTTATTACTTTGAGTCTTGACAGTCATTTGTGTATTCTGGATACAAACCCTCCATTTGATGTATTTTGTACAAACTTTAGTTTATGATTTCTCTTTTCATACTCTTCACAGTTCTTTTAGGGAGCAACAGTTTTCATTTTGATAAAATTTAGTTTATTGATTTGTTTATGGATTTTGCGTTTCGTGTTTAAGAAAATCTTTGCCTCACCCGCGGTTACAAAGATATTCTTCTGTATTTTCTCCTAAATGGCTCATACTTTTTGGTTTTGTGTTTAAAGATGTGACTCCTTTGTAGGCAATTTTATGTATTGTATGAGGCATTGAGCGTAGCATTTCTCCCACACAAGGCGGTGCTGTGTTTAAGCTCCATTTATTTGTCTCTTTCTTTTTTTCCTTAGAGAAATTTTTGGCTATAGGGCTCATGCCCTTGCCAGAGAGACAGAAAGAGACAGAGACAGAAAGCAAGAATCACCCGTCAGGGGGGAATGGCCACGCCACAGTCCCTTCTCCTCCATTTTCCTCTTAGGATTTGGGGCATGCACACCCACATACCTAGCGTGAGTCTCAAGCTGCCTGGTCTGGGACTCGAACCGCAGTCAACCATATGGAGTATGCAATGTAACCATCATACCATCTGCTGGTCCCACTCCATTTGTTAAAAGTCTGTCCTCCCACTACTACTCATGTTTGTACCTTTGTAAAAAATAAATTGCAGGCCGGCCCCATAGCTAGTGGTGGAGTGAGCTGGATCCCACATAGCCCATCACAGTTCAGACCCTGGCCCTGGAGGCTTGAAAAGCACTCTGGACACTCGTGTGTGCACATGTGTCCCCAAGTTGGATGGGATGGAGAAATGAGGGAAACGGGGGTGCTCGCGCACACGCTCTCTCTGTCTCTGTGGCAAGTGCACATGTCCTCTGGCAGCTGGGAAAGGCTGCCTAGATGGGACTGTTGCTGCGGTACAGTGGGCCAGCCCTGACAGAGAGGCCGGAGCTGGGCCGGGACGTAACAGGGCTTTCCTCTGTGCTCTCTGTTCTGTGCCCTGGGCTGGCCTGCTGGTCTCACTTACTAGAGCCCTGGAATAGGCCTTGAACCTGGGAACTGCAAGTCTTCTTTTGGGGTTTTCACTGAGAACCGCATTAGCCAGGCCCGTTGTACAACCAGGGCACTTCACCCTTTCAGCCAGAATACTTGCAGGGGCTGTGATGGGGCGTACCTTGAGTCTGGGTTTCTCAAGAATCCGCTGTTGTTATAATTACCTTCACTGGTCTCCACCGAGGACGCTGGGCACCCTAGAGTACGTCAGCCGCCTAAGGTGGCACAGCGCGGAAGGGCAGCCGAGCATTGCTCGTTGGTCACGGAGCTGCGTTGGTGCTGTGGTAAAAGGCCTGCGTTGGCTCCTCATCGACTCCTGTGAAGCTCAGTGGTCAGCTCACAGTAGACACTTGAACATTTGTTCACCGAATGGATGGAATATTTTCAAGTCTCTTTCTACAGAAAACTCAGTTTCATTTTATGCAGCTTGATCTGTCTTCTGTCATAGAGGGGAGAATAGACTGCAGTGTGCTGCCCCAGGCCTGACATTGGTGGCACACGTCTCTGTTGGGGTTTCTCTGCTGAGAATAGCACTTAAACCCAGCGAGGTTAAGTGGGTATTGAATTTTACGCTGAGGATGAAGGAGTGTTTTTGACCCCATTGAAAAGCAGTGGGCCCACCCAGACGGAGGGGCCAGAGTTGGACTGGGAGTGTCACAGTGCTTCCCCTGTGCTCTCTGCGTGGCGTCCTCTCTGCTGTCTGCAGGGACGAGCACCCCACCTTTCTAGTCACAGAATCAGCTTTGGGACCCCTAAACCTTGCAGTATGTGACTGTCACCTCTGCTTGTCTGTGTTGTGGTCTGGTGCTCGCAGAGTCAGCTGTCTCTTGATCAGACCTCCAGGTTCCGGACGAGAGGCTGGGCTCCGACCCCCGGTCACCGAGTTTTAGGCAGGAGAACGGAAGGCATGGAGTAACCATGGTGCTGACGCCACCTAAGTACCAAGCGCCCCCTATGGTCGTCCCTGCTCTGGACCCAACCCCGTCCCCACTCTGGACCCACTCCCGATGTCACCTTAGAACTGAGCACTCCCCACGGTCTTCCCCGCTCCGGACCCACTCCTGATGTCACCTTAGAACTAAGCACTCCTCACAGTCATCCCCGCTCTGGACCCACTCCCGATGTCACCTTAGAACTGAGCACTCCCCACGGTCTTCCCCGCTACGGACCCACTCCCGATGTCACCTTAGAACTGAGCACTCCCCACGGTCTTCCCCGCTCCGGACCCACTCCTGATGTCACCTTAGAACTAAGCACTCCTCACAGTCATCCCCGCTCTGGACCCACTCCCGATGTCACCTTAGAACTGAGCACTCCCCATGGTCGTCCCTGCTCCGGACCCACTCCCGATGTCACCTTAGAACTGAGCACTCCCCACGGTTGTCCCCACTCCAGACCAACTCCCGATGTCACCTTAGAACTGAGCACTCCCCACGGTCTTCCCTGCTCCGGACCCACTCCTGTCACCTTGGTACTGAGCACTCCCCACGGTCGTCCCCACTCCGGACCCACTCTCGATGTCACCTTAGAACTGAGCGCTCCCCACGGTCGTCCCTGCTCCGGACCCACTCCCAATGTCACCTTAGAACTGAGCGCTCCTCACGGTCGTCCCCGCTCTGGACCCACTCCTGTCACCTTGGTACTGAGGGGTCCCTGAGGAGCATCCCCAATTTCTATTTTGATTCATGAAAGAGAAACCCAAGAGTTACTGTATGTGAACGCACACGCCGTGAGGGTCACGTATGTGAACGCACACGCTGTGAGGGTCCCGTATGTGAACGCACACGCTGTGGGGCTCCCGTATGTGAACGCACACGCCGTGAGGCTCCCGTATGTGGACGCACACGCCGTGAGGCTCCCGTATGTGGACGCACATGCCGTGAGGCTCCCGTATGTGGACGCACATGCCGTGAGGCTCCCGTATGTGAACGCACACGCCGTGAGGACGTTTAGTTCCCGTATGTGCACCCACATGTCGGTAATGTCCACTTGGTTCTGTAGGTGTCATAATACAGTGTGTAAACACTTGTAAGGTACTTCCATTTTACTTTTAATTGATAAGGTGATCGTTTTCCTTCTTGTATGTTCTTGTTTCTCGTTTATTTATGTATTGGTCTGATTTTGCAGAGGCAAGTACCGAATCGTATACATGACTCCCGAATTCTGCTCAGCTAACTTGGGCCTGCTGCAGTTACTCGAGACTGCCGTTGGTAAGTGGTCGAAATCAGCTTCATTTCTGCTGAATTGCATTACCTTCAACGTCCACCCTTTGGGCAGATATGGGGCTTCACTCCTGTTGGAGTTTATTTCAAACATTCCCTTCCAGGGAGTTCCTGACCCTCCCACCGGGCATCCCCTATCTTGTCCCAGAGCGTGCTGTGCTGCCTTTTCCAGAGATGGTCCTGTTCTATCCTGAGGACCATAAGCTTGGGAGGGGACACTGACATGTGTTTACATGTCCCTAGCGCAGGTCTTCGTGTAGTCGGGCACTGAGAGGTGTTGTGAATGAATGTCAACTTGTAGGTGCTATGAAATTCACTTTTTTCATACTCTGACTTTTTTTTGAGAGGTTTTTGCTACAGGGCGTGTGTGCTCTCCAGACAGACACACAGAGAGAAGAAAGCAAGAAATCACCCCCCAGGGGGGATGGCCACACAGCAATCCCTTCTCCATTCTCCTCTCGGGATCTTGGGCACGCACGCACACACGCCCGATGTGAGTTTAAGCCACCGGGTCCGGGACTCGAACCGCGGTCGACCACATGGGAGTCCAGCGACACTGCCATTAAGCCAACTGCTGGTCCCCATACTCTGACTCTTAACTAAATCAGTGTAGTTTTTCTTTATCGTGTTGTTTATGAAAACTGCCTTTCAAACTTTAGACAAATGTAGCTAGCCAGTCTCCAACCATGAGAATTCTGATCTAGTGGACCTGGGGCAGGGCCTGGCATCTGCCACTCTTCGCAGGAGAGTCGACATGTGGCTTTGCCTGGACACCGCAGTGGCTTTGACAGCTGCCACCAGAGAGGATGGCTGATGACAAACACAGAGCCTCCCTTTTAACGAGCCAGCGCTTCTGTCCTGGGAAATGGAGACACGGAGTACGCAAAGGCCGATGCCTCCTTCTTCTCGGAGCTTCAGACTTTCTATTTGTTGTTTCTACTGGGTGATGGGTTCAGCCCTCTGGGAGTGGCAGTCAAGGCTGCTGTTGCAAATGCCCATGTTTCAGATCGTCAGTTGAACTAACCAAGCATAGTTCTCCAAGGTAGTCAGATCAATTTTGTAAGTATATATTAAAATAGTCCCAATTAGGCTGTTTGCAACAGGTTTGCTCACTTAATGGTTCTGCGCGTGTAACTAGGAAGTAACAAGTTTTCTAGTAACGCAGTGAGGACGGATGTGTGTCTTTTAGTACATGTTAAAGCCATAGAAGAATTAGGGCAAAAATAAACACTTGATGAATTATATTATCAGAGAGCGTGTTGATCAGCTGTGAAGCTCCTGTGCTGGCATATTTTATTTTTGCCTTTAATGGAACATGAATTTGATAGGTTTCCTCTTAAGTTATATTAAATTCTTGTAAATATTTCACTTTGGATAAGCGTAGGCCCTGTGAGTTCACGGCTTTATTGTGAAGGAGAGGGCCTGGGTCCTACAGCCCGGGCGCATTTGTCCAGGTCATTTGCTGGCTTTACTCTGTGATGGTCTTTTTTTTTTTTTTTTTTTAAGAGGTTTTTGCTATAGGGCACTTGTGCACGCCAGAAAGAAGGGAGAGATAGAGACAGAAAGCGAGAAATCACCCCCCATGGGGGTGG
>NW_006204462.1:804168-812056 GCF_000334495.1 Tupaia belangeri chinensis | reverse complement strand
ATGTTTGAGTATAATTGGTGGTCATCGAGCCGGTGTATTTTATTTTATACTTTAAAAAAATCCTTAGAGTGGCTCCAAGGTTTCATCAGACTGGCACAGGGGCCTGGTAAAGCAAAATTTTTATGATAGTGGCTTTATGTTTTGTGTCTTGTAAGTCAAAGCCTTTTTACTCTTCAGGTTTTTTTTTTTAATACATATGAATCTTATTAAAGATTATTTGATCTGTTGCCCATATGTCTTTGTGGTGGGCTTTTTTTTTTTTTTTTTTTTTAAGAGGTTTTTGCTATAGGGCACTTGTGCACGCCAGAAAGAAGGGAGAGATAGAGACAGAAAGCGAGAAATCACCCCCCAGGGGGGTGGTCATGCCGCAGTCCCTTCTCCTCCATTCTCCTCTCGGGATCTTGGGCATGCACGCACACGCACCTGGCGTGAGTTTTAAGCCACCAGGTCTGGGCCGCGAACCGCAGTCGACTATGTGGGTGGGAGTCCAGCGACATAGCCATTACGCTAACTGCTGGTTCCCACTGAAAGCCATTTTTGGAGTATTTCCTTTGCCTTCTGTCTGCAGGAAGTTTTTAAAGTGCTTGCAGAAATGAGCACACTCAGTATTATCTGTGCAGTACTCTGACACCAGCTCATCAGATCCTACCGTTTTTAGGTAAATGTTAAATGATTTAAGTGGTCTGTATTTGTAATGGAAACAGTAAGCATGCTTTCATGTGGCAACACCTTACCAACCAGACCCACAATTGTCTTTTAACTTTGAAAATAAGGCTTGAGTGACAGGCGTGCTGAAGTGACATGCATGGGGCCTGGGAGCACACCTGGATTTGCACGTTTAAAGGGCGTGCTGGCAAAGCTTGCTTAGCCTGGTAGGGAGAGGCCAGGCTCACTCCTTTAGGGCTCCCAGGTCAGACCCCAGGTCAAGCTTTTAAGATAAAGGAGGGGCATTGTCCTTGTTTTAATCAACTTAATTTAATGTCTGGTGGTGGTGATTCAGTTTCTAAAGCCAAATAAGGGTAGTATTAACACTGAATTTCCCTGCCATTCACCAGAGTTTCGGTAATTACCCTTCGGTATTTAGGACGCTGCTTTTTTTGCCTTTTCCTCCTCCAAGCTGCAGGACTCTACTAGAGCTTGTAATCACAATGAATTGTAATTGTTTATTTGCATGTCTGTCTCCTCTTCTAGAATTATGAACACCTGAAGGTCATGGATTATACTTTTGGTTTTTTTTTTTTCTTTAGTTTTTTTTTTTTTTTTTGTATAGGGTACATGTACTTGTCAAAGAGAGACAGAGGAGACAGAGTGAGAGGGAAAGTGAGAAATCATCCCCCAGTAGGGATGGCCACACCACAGTCCCTTATTGTCATCTTGGGATTTGGGGCACACACACGTGCTGGCATGCTTTTCAAGCGGTCTGGTCTGGGACTTGAACTGCCGAGTTGGTCATGTGGGATCCAGTACCTTAACCATCACACCACCTGCTGACCTAGCTTGGATTGTATTTTATTAGTCATTGTATTCTTAGAAAAGTATTTGGATAATAATGTTTTTTTAAATTTTGTTTTGTTTTTTAAAGAGAGAGATTTTTGCTATAGGGTGCTTGTGTTCCCTGGAGAGACAGACAGAAAGTGAGAAATCACTCCCCAGGGGGGATGACCACACCACAGTCTCTTCTTCTCCATTTTCCTCTTGGGTATGCATGCACCCGCCCGTTTTTTTTTGTTTTTTCCTCTTTCAAGTTTTTACTGAATTTTTCATTATTTTAATTTACATTTAATCACATTTATCTTTACCGTGTACAACATTGCCTTTTCTAGCATGAATACCATGCATATCAGTCAAGATAAAGACATTATTATAGACATTATCATCAGCAAATTGCTGCTCTTTTTTCTTTTGTCAATTCAGGGTACTTTTCCCCTCTCCTGTACCCTCCCTGTCTCTGTTGCCCTTTTGATAAGAGATGTCGAGCACGTTTTCGTATGCTTTTCAGCTGTTCTGATGTCTTCTTGGGGAATTGTCTGTTCAGTTCATTTTCCTGTCTTTTAGTTGGATCGGTTACTTTTTTGTGCATAAGCTGCTTGAGTTCTTTGTATATTCCGGTTGTCAGTCCCTTTTCTGAGGTGTAGTCTGCAAACATGTTCCCCCACGCCGAGGGTCGTCTTCTCACTCTGCTGTCTCTCTGGCTGTGCAGAGGTTCTCCGCCAAATGCAGTCCCGTTTGTCTGTTTTGGAAACGACTGCTTGTGCTTCAGAGGTTTCTTTATGAGGTCGTTGCCTATTCCAAGGTCTCCAAGAGTTTTTCCTGTGTTTTCCACCTGTATTTTTATAGTTTGAGGTTTATGTTTAGAGTTTGAATACATCTGAGTTAATTTTTGTTAGTGGTGAGAGATAAGGATCCAGAAGTTCTGTCCCTCTGCAGGTGGGTATCCAGTTCTCCCAGCTCCATTTGCTGAGGAGAGTTTCTTTTTCCCACTGGATCATCTTGTGCCCTTGGTCAAGGACCGATTGGCTGCATGTTCTGGGGTTCATGTGGGGGTTCCCAGTTCTGTTCCATTGGCCTCCCTGCTTGTGTGCCCATACCTTGCTATTTTAATTATCACAGCTTTGTAATATTTTTAAAGAATTACTTTATTTAATTTTATTTATTTATTTATTTTAATTTGACCAGAGAGGGACAGAGCGAGAGAAAGTGAGAAAGAAAGCTGCTAGGTGTGGGACTCGAACTGTGATATGTCATGTGGGAGTCCAGTGCCCTTAACCACCACGCCACCTGCTAGCCCCTGTAACCTGTTTTGAGGTCAGGAAGGGAGATGCCTCCTACTTGATTCCCCTTGCACAGTATTGCTTTGGCAATACAGGGCCTCTTATGCTTACAGACACGTTTTGTGATTGTTTTTTCTATTTCTGTGTTTTTTCTGTTTCTGGTAGTTTGATTGGGATTGCATTAAATTTGTAGATTAATTTGGGTTGGATTGACAGCTTGATTATATTCCTCCAATCCAGGAACATGGAATATTTTCCCACTTTTTTTGGTGTCATTTTGAATTTCTTCTTCCAGTGTTTCATAGTTGGTAGAGCTGTTTGATGTCTTTGATAGGGTTTATTCCTAACTCTCTTACTGGTTCTGTGGCTATTGTAAGTGGGATTTCTTTCTTCAAGTCTGTCTCAGTTTGTCCATCGTTGGTGTATAAAAATGCTGTAGGTTTTGATTGTTGATTTTGTACTCTGCCATTTCACTGTATTCATTTATTACTTCTTGGAGTTTTTTGTGGATTCTTTTTGGGTTTTCTTTGCATTGCACCATATTATCTGCAAATAGAGATAATATCACTTCTTTTCCTGTTTGGATGCCTTTTGTTTGACTCTCTTGTCTAATTGCATTGTCTAAAACTTCTAGTATTATGTTAAAAAGGAGTGGAGCAAGTGGGCAGCCTTGTCTTGTTCCAGCTTTTAGTGGAAAAACTGAGCTTTTCCACATTTAGAGTGACGTTAGCTGTGGGTTCTTCAGAGATGGCTTCTATTGTGTTGAGGAGTGTCACCTCTCTGCTGATTTTGCTGTGTCTTAATTAGGAAGGGAGGTTGTTTTGCTTTGCTTTGAGAGAGATTTTTGCTATAGGGCGGATGTGCTCGCTGCAGAGGCAAACAAAGCTAGAAATCACCCTATGGGGGGCGATGTCCATGCTGCATTCCCTTCTTCTCCATTCTCCTCTTAGGATCTTGGGCATGCATTCACATGTGCCTGGCATGAGTTTTAAGTTGCCTGATCTAGGACTCGAACCGCGGTGGACTACATTGGTGTCCAGCAACGCAACCATTATGCCATCTGCTGGTCATGGATTTTGTATTTTACCGCATGCTTTGTCTGCATCAATTGATATGATCACATGGTGTATATCTTTCCTTTTGTTAATGTGATATATTACATTTATTATTTTGCATGTGCTGAGCCGTTCTTGTATCCCTGGAATGAAGCCTACTTGGTTATGATGTATAATCTTTTTAATTTGTTGTCGAATACGATTTGCTGGTATCTTGTTGAGAGTTTTTGCATCCGTTTTCGTCAGGGATATATGGGCCAGAAGTTTTCTATTTTTGTCATGTCCTTGTCTGGTTTTGGAATTAAGATGATCGAGGCTTCATAGAATGAATTTGGGAGGGTTCCTTCCTTTTGAATTTTTAGAAGTAGTTTAAGAAGAATTGGGGTTAGTTCTTCTTTCAAAGCTTTGTGAATTCAGAAGTAAAGCCATCAGGGCCTGGGCTCGTCCTTGTTGGGAGATTATTTATTCCTGATTCAATCTCATTGCTTGTTATGGGTCCATTCGGACTTTCTGTTTCTTCCTGGTTCCATCTCGGTAGGGTACATGTGTCCAGAAATTTGTCCACCTCATCTAGGTTTTTTTTTGCTTGTTGGCATATAGTTGCTCACAGTACTCTCTGGTGATATTTTGTATTTTTGTTATATCTGTTGTAATAATACCTGCTTCCTTCCTGAGTTGATTAACCTAGTCCTTTCTCTGTTTCTTGGTCAACCTAGCTAAAGGTGTGCCAATTTTGTTTATCTTCTCAAAGAACCAGCTTTTGGTTTCGTTTATTTTATGTATTGTTCTTTTATTCTCCATTTAATTTATCTCTGCTTGAATCTTTATTATTTCTTGTCTCCTGGAGTTTTTTTGTTGTTTGTTTTTGTCATCTTTCTAGTTCCCTGAGTTGCGTCATTAGGCTATTTGCCACCTTTTTGCTTTGTTCTTGTGAGTACCGATGGGCACTACCTTCCCTTCTAATGCGTGCTTTTGCTGTGTCCCATAGGTTATAGCACTTGTTTGTTCGTTATCATTGGTTTCTGTGAACCTTGTGATTTCTGTTTTCATTTCTTCTACAGTTGTCAAGTCATTCAGAAGTGGGTTGTTTAGTTTTCTTGTGTTTGTGAATTTTTGTGAGCTCTCTCTATAGTTGATTTTAAGTTTGATTGCATCGTGGTTGGAAAAGATCCTAGATGTAGTTTCTATACCTTAGAATTTGTAAAGGCTTGTTTTGTATCCTGTCATGTGGTCAGTCTTAAACAATGTTCCATGTGGGGGTGAGAAAAATGTGTATTTTGTGGTAGTTGAGTGAAATACTCTGTAGATGTCTGTCAAACCCATTTCATGAATGGTATAGTTGATATCTTGTCTCTCTCTATTTTTTGTCCAGATGATCTGTCCAGAGGAGTCAGTGGGGTGTTGAGGTCCTTAGGATTCCTGTGTTGCAGTCTCTCTCTCCCTTGAGATCTGTGTCCCCGCGGTATGTTTCGGTGCTCCAGTGGTGGGTGCACAGACATTTACCAGTGTTACAGCTTTCGGGTGAACACCTCCTTTCAGTACTGTGTAACGTCCTTCTTTGTCTCTTCTTACACCTTTCACCTGAAAGTCTGTTTTGTCTGATAGCAGTGTCACTATTCCAGCCTTGTTCTGGTTTCCATTTGCGTGGGATGTCTTTCTCCAGCCCTTCACTTTCAGTCTATGTACGTCCTGTCAGGTAAGCAGCATATAGATGGCTTCTGCTTTTGTATCCATTCTGCTAGTCTGTATCTTTTAATGGGAGAATTGAATCCATTAACATTTAACATTATTACTGATATTTGCAGATTTATCCTTGTCATTTTGTTGGCCATTTTCTCAGTTTTTTGTTCTATTTCCATTTGTCTCTCTTTAGTTATCCTGATAGAAAACTCCCCTCAGTACTTCCTGTAGAGCTGGTCTAGTATTGGTGAGTCCTTTCAGCTTTTGCTTTTTATCTGAGGGTACTTTTATTTGTCCTAACTATTTGAAGGATAACCTTGCTGGATATAGTGTTCTTGGTTGACATGGTTTTCCTTTCAGTGCTTTGAATGCGTCTCCCCTTTCCTTCCTTGCCTGCATCGTTCCCGTCGAGAGGTCTGATGTTAGCCTAATGGGATAGCCTTTGTTAGCAGCTTGACTTTCCTCCTTTGCCATTTTTAGACTATTGTCTTTGTCTTTAATTTTTTACAATCTGGCTATGATGTGCCAGGGGGACGATCTTTTTGTGTTGATTCTGTTGGGGGTCCTTTTTATTTCTTGGGGTTGAATTTCTCCGTTTCTCTACATTTGGAAAATTTGCAAATAGTAGTTCAGGAAAGAGGTTCTCCATGCCTTTAGCAGATTCCTCACCTTCGGGAAAACCCGTTATATAGGTATTTGGACATTTGACGGTGTCTTGAATTTTCTGAATGTCGTCCTCATCTTTTTTTTTGGTTGTTTTTTTCTTTCTTTTTGGTGATTTGGTCTGTGTTGAAGACTTTGTCTTCCAGGTCAGAAATTCTTTCTTCTGCATTGTCCAGTCTGCTGTTAATGCTTTCTAGAGGAGACTTTAATTTCTTGTATTGTAGTCTCACTTCCAGAAGTTCTGTCTGATTCTGTTTTAGGGTATCTGTTCTTTCATGAAATTCCTTTTCCATGTCCTGAAATGATTTCTCACTTGCTGGAGCTGATAGTTTTCTCTTGCATCTCACTGAGTTTTGTCACTATGAATGTTCAGTATTCTTTTTCTGACATTTCTGTGTATTCCGCTGTGCTATCCCCTGTTGGTGAGGGCCACTACGCTCACCTGGGGGAGAGTTACCCCTGTGCGCTCATGTTTCTTTCAGATCTGTTCTGGTTCTCAGTCATCTGATGCGGTGTTTGCGTCTTTCTATTTATTGGAGTAGATTCTGTAGTATGGGTAGAGGAAATCTCACCCTTACTTCCCAGGTGTGTCCCTATTGGAGGGCTCTGTGTCCCAGGTCAGAGCAGCTGTGGGTAATTTCAGGTGCTGGGCTCCTCTGCCACACGTTCAGCTCATGAGGTGGTGGCAAGCTCAGGAGATAGACCTTAGCGCAGGGGGTTAAGTCCCGAGCCTTGCCTGCAGACTGGAGTGCCAGAGGCCCAGCGTTGCTCACAGCCCCAAGTGCAGGCTCACCCAAGGAGGCCTGTCCAGACCAGGCTTAAGTGTCCAGGTGGGCGGGGAGTCCCGGCGTGAGTTTTAAGCTGCTGGGTCAGGGACTTGGACGGATTGACCGCGTGAAGTCCAGTGACACAGCCATGATGCCGTTCACTGGCCCCCAGGTCCAGGACTCAAACCGTGGTCGGCCATGTGGGAGTGTCCAGTGCCTTAACCACCAAGCCACCTGCTGGTCCCACAGCTATTGCTTTTATGGTATTAAAAGCCCATAATGAGGGCCAGTGAACGGCATCATGGCTGTGTCACTGGACTTCACGCAGTCAATCCGTCCAAGTCCCTGACCCAGCAGTGAAAATCACCCCCAGGGGGGATGGCCACGCCACTGCAGTCCGTAACTGCAGAGTGTTAGGCACGTCATTACCACACTTACTTGTGAGAAGCCAGACTTGGGAAGTGTAAATAATTTGGTTAAGGCGGTGCAGTGGCCAGAGCTGGAGCTCAGTCCCTCTCTGTCACTAACCCCCAATGAGCAGCAGGGCATCACTCCTACTCAGGTGAGTGTCAAGTGACACTCATCCCCAATGGAGGGAAAAACAGTTTGTCTTAAGTATTCATTTGCTAGTCGAGGGCCAAAGCACTACTGTCATTACGTTGAAATATCTGAAGACATTTTAACGGAGAGCTATTGAATAAAATCCTTTTCTGAAATGCATCACTGCACGCTATTGACCCTGCTTCAGGGCCCGTGTGTGGGGCGGAGTGGAGGGGTGGCGTGGGCAGTGGCACTCATCCCACCGCATGGTGCGTGATGTGCCGCCGGTGCAGTGGTGGGCCGTGGCGGCCGGCTCTCAGTGGGGACGTGCTGAGGCTGGCTGTCCCAACATGAGCGAGAGTCGAGGGTCTTACTGCGGGAAGCGGAGCGGCTCTGCTCCTCTTGTGCGTCG
>NW_006204462.1:791848-803685 GCF_000334495.1 Tupaia belangeri chinensis | reverse complement strand
GTGCTGCAGCTGGTTCCTGAGCCGTGGCCAGGACAGTGATGGTTAGCAGGACCTGTTTCTCCGAGGACGAGGAGCGACGATGAAGTGGGACCCCGTATCCACGTTGTCTGAATTAACACGAAGACGCTCCCCTTCCTTAGACCCTTATTCGTGACCTGGTCGTCCCCTCTTGTTTCTAGTGACGGTTTTTGGGGTCAGCGCTGTCTGGTGACACCCGTGCTCCTGTTTCTGTGTGAACCCACATTTGCAGTCAGCTCTGCCCTGAGCAGTCCCCGGACCAAACATTTTGATTTGCATCGTTTACTCTCCTTTTGGAACGTGTACCCAATAGAAGAGATTAGTGTTGACTTTGCCATCTTTATTCTTTCCTGTTGAACATTATTTTCATCACTTCTGTGTTTTTCTCTTTTGTAGGTATCACACTAATTGCTGTGGATGAGGCTCATTGTATTTCTGAATGGGGGCATGATTTTAGAAATTCGTTCAGGACTCTGGGCTCCCTGAAGACGAAACTTCCACTGGTAAGCTCTGCCTGGTCCCGCGTGGTTGTCCCCAGGCGAGTCCTATGTCAGGAGAGGCCACGCCCTGAGGCTTCTCTGTGAAGTGCTCTGCCCGAGGCAGGGTCGTCAGGAATTCTGACCTGGGCCAGTAGGTGTCATGGCGGTGAGGACACTGGCCGGCCATGTGGCTGTCTACAGTTCCAGTCTGGGACCTGGGACTGCGGCGTGGCCATCCTCCCTGGGGGGATTTCTCACTTTTGCTCTCACCTATCTCTGTCTCCAGCTAGTGCACGCACCCTATAGCAAAAAAAAAAAAAAAATCTAACCTGGGCTTCCCTCTCCGTTGGCAGTGACCTGTCGGGAGCACTGTGGCACTTCACTTGGCACACCTCGCCCAGATGGCTGTAGTGTAACATCACAGGCCTGAGGGCCGCGTGTGGCCTCCATCCTGTCCCTCAGCACTAGTCTCCCAGCCTCCCACCCAGCGGGGCCTGGGCGCTTCTTCCTTATTTAGGCCTCTTGGGCTGCTCAGTTTGAAAGCCGAAGGAACTCCCCTCTCCGCAGCTTTTAACAGTCAGTATTTCTTGGCTATTTTAAGTTTATTTCCTCCATGAGTTAGAGGTAGGGAGCAGGACGGACAGACAGAACCCCAGCATGTCCTGACAATGCGGTCCATTCCTGGCCTTCAGCAGACCAGGTCCTGGCGGTCGTGTGCCCAGGGTACTCGGTGTCACTGTCACCACTGCGCCACCGTTTGTCCCCTTTGCTGATGTTTAGACAACTTTGTCTCTTGTCTGTGAATGCCATTACAATGTTCTTTGTGCAGAGGGAGTTCTGACTGGTTTGTAAAATCTAGAACGGCACCTAGCTCGTAGTAGGTGCTCAGTAAATAACCGTGGGATTGAATGGTGAGATCTGGTGGGACAGCCAGCACTCGAAGTAGCGCCCGGCAGTGCGCGGGGCCAGGCTGGCTCCTGAGGCCAGCGGCCGGAGGAAGGGGCCAAACAGCTGCTGCCCTCAGGCCCCAGGAGCTGTGATCGCACGGCGATGAGTGTGCCCTGCACAAGCAGAGCAGCGGTGTGGAGTGACCGTGGCCTGTGAGGTGGCACGCCAGGCAGAAAGCTGGCAGAGTGACGCGCTGTCACAGCAGTTTCTGTGGTGGAAGACCGAGCACTGGGCGCCCCGAGGCCGGCCCCCTTCCCTGGGCAGTTTCAGGTGTGCCCTGGAAGCCAGGGATCTTCTCTAGGCCTTTGATCCCAGAAGACTGTGCAAGAGGGGTTTTAGATGTTGTATGCAGCTCTTAACACTCTCAGGTTGAGTTAAATCTTAGCATGTGGATGCCAAGCTCAGCGTTCTTCTGCTGAGCCTCCAGGACAGTGTCCACCAGCTCTCAGAAGCCTTCGTGAGCGGAGGGGTGAGCAGCGCCACCTACTGGCTGCAGGCGCATCACTCCTGTCTCTGTTGGTGCCTTTTTCTCTTAATTCCAGCTACAGGAGTAGAGCTCGTGTATACCTGGGATGCTTTAGTACATTTTAGGACGTTCAAAATTAGACAAGAGGCCACTGAACTGTTCGATGCCGTGACCTCTGCACCATCTGGAGGGAATCAGACAAAGTGACAGCTGAGAAAGCAGCCAGGCCGAAAGCTGCTTCAGTCTACGTACCGTCCGCCCAGGTCGAGTTGCCGTGAGACCCAGGGGCAGCTATGTGGGTTCTCCACAGCGTCCCACCAGCACCGGTCACCCTGGTCGGCACGTCGCCACACTCAGCTTTCGGGAGGGAGCCGTGAGTGCACTGGTGGCTGTAGTCGTGGTGCGAGTCCAGACCCTTTGCTTGGGGCGCTCGAGCGGCCACAGCGCTCAGCCGGGAGTGCTGTGTGACTGAGAGTCTCCTGAGCACCGTGGGAGGCTCTGGGTCTCTGTGGTCTGGGGCTGGCCGAGCTGGGGCATCATGGCAGCAACCCTGCGGGGGTTCCTGTATGACTGTCTCTCACTCGTGGATGACATAATAAGAACTTTAAAGCGTCTTAAATTCAAAAAATAAATTTAGAGTCACAAGATTATAATTGGTTGGTTGTTTTCATAAAACGTGGGTGTATTTTAGTGAAGAAATGGCTTGTTGATTTAGAGAATAAATCTCATGAGTGGAGATCGTGCCGTAATGAGGGGGCCGCACAGCTGGTCACTTCTTGAAGAGCTAGCTTGGTGTTGATAAATTCTTTCAGGTTTTGTTTATCTGAGAATGTTTCAGGCTTCTCTTCCCATCTGAAGGATAATCCTGCTGGGTATATATTCTTGGTTGAAATTGTTTTTCACTTAATACTTTGAACATATTTTCCCATTCTTGCTTGCATTGTTTCCAACAAGAGGTCTGACATTGGCCTGAAGGAATATCCTTTGTAGGTGACTACACATTTCTCTCTTCCCAGATTTTAGTATCTTGTCTGTCTGTGGTTTTGGTCAGTCTGGCTATCGTATGCCTGGGGGAAGATCTTGGATGCAATCTTTGTGGGGTCCTTTGTATTTCTTGGAACTAGATATTTGAGTGCCTCTCTAGATATGGAAAGATTTCATCCAGGATTTCATGGAACAGATTATCCATGCCTTTAATCGTGTCTTCACCTTCCTCCTCTCAGGTCTACACTGTGCAGTCCTCTCTCGGGTCTCTACACCTTCTGGAGTTCGTTATCTCTCTTCTCTTGCATCTCTGTTAGAGATCTCTGTCACTACGTTCAGTTCTTTATCTGACATTTCCATGAGTTCGCGTATATTCTCTGGACGAAGAGGAGTTATTCTTTTCACTTAGGGGAGAGATATTTTCTTGGTTCCTCCTATTCCTTGTGCCTCTGTGGTGGTTTCTGGTCATCTGATGGAATGTGTGTTTTTCCCTAGTTTTTGGAGATAAATCTGAGCTTTCAGAGGAATGCAGGGCGAGGCAACGCGCAGTCTCTCAGCAGTACCGTTTTCTCCCTTTGCGCAGCTGATTCAATGAAAACTGAGAATAATCTGACCCCCAAAGTGTGCAGATGTCAGCTACTGAGCACCCAGACCTTGTAGGGGCTGAGCAGAAAAGTGAGAAAGGTAAAAGGAAGAGGAAGAGGGGAAAAAAAGAAAACCAAAAAAGAGAAAAAAAAAATACAAAAAATGAAAACTGAACAGGGCCACTCAGAGCTCAAATACAGATGGCTGCCGATGGACCGATCCTGTGGGGGAAGGGGGAAGGTGAGGATGAGAGCTGGGAAGTAAAATTTTCCCCAGTGGCCGGCTTGGTTGGGACTATGGCTAAACATCACCTGGACTTGATCTTTTGCCGCAAGCAGGCTGGTGTAGCCCTTGGAAGACTGCGCGAGAATGTGACGGCAGGTGTGTGACCCGCTCCTATGCGTGTCCCCGTACCCCGGCGTGCATGTATGACGGATGCAGCTACGGCTCTCACCAGGGGTGGTGGGTCATCTGTGGAGGCCCCGACATCTCTGATGCCTAGCACTGTAAGGAGCACCCCACCCAGGAGAAGGGTGGAGATGGATGCCCAAAGGTGGTCAATGTGGGGAGCTCTAAGACAGATCTCTTCTATGAACGCAAAAAATACGGCTTTGAGAAGAGGTGACTGGTGGGTGGCCCTCCTTCCCCTGTCACACTGCTGCAGCTGCCAGAAAAGACGCCTCCTTCTCCCAGCGGAAGGGATCCGAGCCCAGAGCATCACCAGAATCGCCTGCCAAGTGCCAGCACCTTGCCACCGTTCTCTGGCCCTCACCCAGACGTGGCAGAAGTGGACAAGGACGCTGCACTGAGCACTTGGGCAGGCTGTAGCAGAAGTCGATCAGGTCATGGTTTTTCTTGAGCTCGGAAAACAGGCTCTGTTCTCCGTATCAGGATACCCTCCACCGAGAGCTTCTGAACAGGAATACCGTCATGCAGCCCGCTGTTTGAGGAGCTGATGATGAAGCTCCCCACCGTGAGCCGTGTCCTCGCAGCTCTTCTGATCGCGCTTGTCTTTGGGAAGCCTCCAGTGGTGGTGGGGAGCCCTTGGGCAGCACATGTGGGCACTCCCTGTGGTGGTGTACCCGGTGGTGCTGGGTGCTTGTTGTCTTCTGAAAAACTGGAAACACTTTGTTGCTAGTGTTTTAATAAAGTTGGTGTTTATTTTCTGGTCAAAAAAGTTTAAAAATTAAAATATGTAAATAGAGAGACAGGGCAGAGGGAGTAAGTAGGGTGCGCTAACCTGGCTCCGTGGCTCGGTCTGGGGACAGGCCGGTCAAGTCTGGGCAGAGGGTCTTCGGTGGTCCTGACACCTGAATGGGCCACTCAGAACTCAAATATGGATGGCTGCTGATTGGCTTCTCCTGGCTCCGTGGCTCGGTCTGGGGACAGGCTGGTCAAGTCTGGGCAGAGGGTCTTCGGTGGTCCTGACACCTGAATGGGCCACTCAGAACTCAAATACAGATGGCTGCTGATTGGCTTCTCCTGGCTCCGTGGCTCGGGCTGGGGACAGGCTGGTCAAGTCTGGGCAGAGGGTCTTCGGTGGTTCCGATCCCTGAATGGGGCCACTCAGAACTCAAATACAGATGGCTGCTGATTGGCTTCTCCTGGCTTCCGTGGCTGGGTCTGGGGACAGGCCGGTCAAGTCTGGGCAGAGAGTCTTCGGTGGTCCTGACCAAGAAGCAACATTCTTAACTGACTTTCTGGGACGTTGAAGGCAGAGGGAAGAACCTGGTGACACCCCGGCACTGGGCATTGACTTAGGGACCCCAGCACAGTGGGCAGAGCTTAGTTGAGAGGATCTAAGTCTTTCCTCTGTAGCCCGTCCACCTCGCTTCTGAGGACAAATCAGCCCTCGTCAGTCTCTGGGGAGCGTGGCACACCCGTGTCTCTGGCGTCTGTCGTGGTGCTTGGACAACACGAGTCCAGTGGGGACCGAGGCTTCTCTGTGCGGCCACGGCCGCCACTCCCTCAGGCCTTATCCTGTGAGTGCTGACTTGGAGACTCCTGCGGCCGCGGTCACTCAGTAAATGGGAGCCCGGCGTGTAAGGTTAGTCAGCTCAGAATCTCAGCCCTCAAGGTAGAGGCAAGGCTGAGCCCGGGGGATCTGATTGCAGGGTTCCAGACGCTGTTCCCTGCAGAGCTGCTCTTCTGCCTGCTTTGTCTAACTTGTTGAAGATGCGTCTTGTTTCGTGGTTGTTCTTACATAAATGCATTTTGTCTGTCCGCACATAGACGGCTCGACGAAATTGAACCCTCTTTTTTTTTTTTTTTTTGAGAGATTTTCACTGTAGGGCGCGTACACTCGCCAGACAGACAGAGAGAGACATAGAGACAGAAAGTGAGAAATCACCCCCAGGGGGGATGGTCACGCTGCAATCCCTTCTCCTCCATTCTCCTCTCGGGATCTTGGGCACGCACGCATACGCGCCCGGCGTGAGTTTTAAGCCACCGGGTCCGGGACATGAACCGCGGTCGACTACGAGGGAGTCCAGCGACATAGCCATTACGCTAACTGCTGGTTCCCGAACCCTCTTTTCTTAAAGCTGCCCCCTGGAGACTTCTGTCTGCAGCTGAACAAGTATGTTACGGCATGTTCATAAACCGCGTGATTAAAGCATGCGCATGAAGGTCATTGTCGTCGTGAGGTGGAGAACAGCCCTGTCGCAGGGACTGGCCATTTTAAGCTTCCCTGGTCCCAGTCTTACATTTGTTGGTTACCTGCATGCTAACACAGAAGGCTTGGATGAGAAACTAACTTCTTTTTAAAAAAAATCAATTTATTGTTACTATTTTTTAAAGTTTATTTCTCTTCTTTCACAAGTGAGAGAGACCGACAGGATGCGTAGCAGGGCCTGGGCACTCCGACTCAGCCCCAGCTCCAGCCAGCTCTGTCTCTCTGTCTTTCTGGCAAGCCCACGCGCCCTATAGCAAAGTCTCTGCCCCCCCCGGCCAGCCTTGAGAGTGTCACATTTCTTCCCTGTACCACCATTTGGCCCCTGTGTATTATTTTTAAAAAAGAATTATTTAATTGTTCTTCTTCTTATTTTAAAATTTGCTGTAGGGCATGTGTACTCAGAGAAAGTGAGAGAGCAAGCCGCCAGATCTGAGACTTGAACCCGTGGTCAGCCCTGTGGGAGTCCAGTGCCCCAACCACCATACCACATTCTGACTGAGCCCTTGTTTATTTATTTATTTTTTTAAGAATTATACATTTAATTTTACTTATAATTATTATTTTTTAATTTGCTATAGGACATGCATACTCATCAGAGAGAGAAAAATGAGAAAGTAAACTGTCAGGTCCGGGACATGAACTGTGGTTGACCCCGTAGGAGTCCAGTCACTTACTGCCACACCACCTGCTGGCCCCTCTGTTTATTTTCTTAAGCCAGGGTCTCTCCTCGTCACAGTCCTGCTTCAGCCTCCCATGTGGACTCCAGGCGTGTGCCAGCTCCCCAGCCCTTTTCAGGCAGGCTCTTACTATGTCACACAGGCCAGCCCTAAGCTCACCATCCCTCTGCCTCAACCTCCCCGAGTTGTTGGGGTTGCAGGCACATGCCGCCACGCCGCCACGCTGCCACGCCGCCACGCCACCACACCTGGCCTTTGGGTTGGAGTGGGAATCAAACCTAGGCCACACTGTGGTCCCAGCCTGTGGAACCTAACGTCTCAGCATTGGATGCCAGGGTGGCCAGGCAGAACTCTTTTTTTAATGAAGAACTATTTTATTTAATTTTATTTATTATTTTATTTAAACTTGACCAGAGAAAGACAGAAGGGGGAGGGAAGAGGAGTCAAAAAGCAAGCTGCTAGGTCTGGGACTCAAACCACGGTCAGCCATGTGGGAGTCTAGCACCTTAACCACCACACCACTTACTGGTCCCTAGGACTAACTTTTTTTTTTTTTGGAGAGGTTTTTGCTATAGGGCGCATGTGCTCGCCCTATAGCAGACAGACAGACAGAGAGACAGAAAGCGAGAAATCACCCCCCCAGGAGGGATGGCCACGCTGCAATCCCTTCTCCTCCATTCTCCTCTCGGGATCTTGGGCACACACGCACACGGCGCCCGGCGTGAGTTTTAAGCCACCGGGTCCGGGACATGAACTGCGGTCGACTACATGGGAGTCCAGCAACATAGCCATTACGCTAACTGCTGGTCCCCCTAGAACTAACTTTTTAATGAGCCTGTTCATTCTGGTGTCACACAGGCATTCTGAATTATAAGAACATGAAGTCTGTGTGTGCACTAGCATTACCAAGATTCTTTTTAAAGTAGTTTCACAGGAATTACAGATAAAAAAATGAAAAAATTATACCAACTATGTGGTCTCATTGGCTTTTACTTAGTTTTTTTCTTTTGGAAAAAAGCTACTCTCAAACTTTATTTTTTTGGGGTTTGTTTGTGTGTGTATGATTTTGAGAGAATTTTAAGTCTGTAAAGCTGTAATAATCCTAAAGCTACTTTTTAATAAATTGTACCTTGTTTTAATTTTAAGTCAAATTCTGTACTTTTTTTTTTTACAAATTAGTAAATTGTACATAACTTTTCACTTACACAGAGGCGACTGCTTTAGCTGGTTTGTGGTTGATGCAGTGTGTCTGAAGAAGTATTTTCTGAAGGCTTTTTCTGTGTTTGTAATAGGCCAAAAAGGCGTTTTTTTGTTTGTGTTTGTTTGTTTGTTTTTTAAAGAAAGTTGTTTTCTCTGCAACAGAGCAGCCAGTGATTAGAGGGACTTTAAGACCCAGGCTGTCTCTGTCTGTGAGAAGACACACGCCCAGAGCGATGGCAGTGATGCTGGCTCCAGCGAGCCAGGCGTGGGGGCTCCGCCTCGGTGCGTCCGAGCAGGCACCTCTCCTGTGCTCCTGGCTCCTCCTGCCTCCTGCTTGGCCACTGATCCAGCCAACAGGTCCTTGTTAGATGGGAATAGACGGACGTGACCGCTACAGGCACCCGTTAAGACGTGCTCGTGGCCGGCTGGTTTCTCACACGCATCAAGCGCCGTAATCTGAAATGTGAGTGCTGCTATGACGTCTCTGGAGGGAGGTTCCATACCTGGCCTCGTGCGACAGTCCTTGTTTTAAAGTGTTGTATAAAACCACCCCCAGGTTATGTGTAAGGTGTCTGTGAGACAGAAATTAATTTCACATTAGGATCCGGGTCCTATTCTAAAACGTCTCATACATATGCAAAGTACCCAAAATTTGAAAAAAATTGGAAATCCGAAGCACTTTTGGTCCTAAGCACTTTGGATAAGGGACATCAGCTTGCATATAAAATGACGTGATTACCTCAAACTGGGCAGTTTTTCCGGGTTATTGGGTGTTTTGCTTCTAGACGGAGGGAAGCTGTAAACACACACACAGTCCAGGAGGGCGTAACTAACAGACTTGGGGAGGGTCAGGGGCCCTGGAACCTGTGAGCTCTAGTTCAACAAAAATGCACTGAGATGCACACCCTGCTACGTCAGCACCATTTCAAGTGCGATGCATCTAAAAGTCGAAAATGGAGATGTAGATAGCTAGTAATGAAGTAAGATTTCATTAAGCTGCATTTGGAAACATGACTTAGAGGGTTTCTGATCTTTGAAAAGGTGAATGTTATACTCAGAGGCTGAGAGTCAAGGGAGCAGGCAGTTCTGGCTTCTCTATTTGAAGCATGTTTCCAGGTGGCAGTTTAGACCCTCCCCGTCGGAGCTGTCTTCGCCGGCTCTTCCTAAGGGAGAACTGTGGGGATGAACGCACGCTTTCCTTTTGCAAAACCGTCCTCTCCATGCAGGTCCCCGTCGTTGCACTCACGGCCACTGCAGGGACGCTGATCCGGGAAGACATTGTAAACTGCTTGAAACTGACAGACCCTCAGATCACCTGCACCAGTTTTGATCGACCAAACCTGTATTTAGAAGTTGGACGGAAAACAGGGAATATCCTTCAGGATCTAAAACAATTTCTTGTCAAAAAGACAAGGTAAGGATTTAATGATTGATGAATGTTGGAAACTGTTTTTCTCTTTTTTGAATATTTCACTTCATTTCTTTTTTCTTCTCTTTGCTGTTTGTTTCTGATACGTATTATATATCAGATTCTACCTGGCTGTGGAGCTGACCTCTACTTACCGGAAGTTTTTAATATGAAAGTCCGCTTGGTCTCTGTCAAGACCAGCTTATGCAGTAAGGCTCATGCAGGGAAGTTGGAGAGTGAGCGTCCCCAAGGGGTGGTCCTGCTGGACTCCTTTCCCTCCATCCCTCCTTCCCATCAGGACCCGGACACAGCACACACGGTCACGCTGCAGCTGGGCTTCAGGCCAAGGCTGGCCACCTGGGGTCTGACTTCTTGCCCACAGCGCTCAAGGACTGGGCTCAGGGCTGCCTTTCATGCTCTTTTTAGGAAACAGACATTCAAACTCAACATTTTGATCATAAGAGCAAATACGGTCAGTGTAACGTAAATGTTTTGCACATTATGTAGATGGTCACTTATGTTTTTTATGAAAATTAAGACTGATTATTAATTTAGTGTCTTGCATCCCCAAAAGTATTTGTGTCAATAGTTCACAAGTTTTTTAAGAATTACTTTATTTAACTTTATTTATTTATTTATTTATTTTAATTTGACGAAGAGTGAGACAGAGCGAGAGAGCGAGAGGCGGCAAAGTGAGAAAGCAAGCCACCAGGCCGGGGACTCAAACCATGGTCCGCAACATGGGAGTCCAGCACCCTTAACCACCACGCCACCTACTGGACCCCAGTTCATAAGTTTTTATTGAGGCTTCTGCTAAAATAAGCAAACTTGTTTCTGATTTTAATTTTAATTTGAACTAAAATGAAAGCAAATATTTTTGGGAATTAACACAATTCATTTTCACATTTGATGCTCTAAAATGTTTTAGATTTTTATGCAGTTAAATATCTTTTTTAGTGTGCTTTCTTCTTTTAGTCTTTTACTTATAAAACCCAAACTGGTTTGAAAATGTCTATCTGTGTGTGTTATATGTGGTTGTTCTTCTGTTTTTCTTTTTCTTTAGTTCTGACTGGGAATTTGAAGGTCCAACAATCATCTACTGTCCTTCCAGAAGAGCGACAGAGCAAGTTACAGCCGAGCTCAGGAAACTGAACCTGTCCTGTGGAACGTACCATGCAGGCATGACATGCGGCACGAGGAGGGCGACTCACCACAAGTTCATGAGGGACGAAGTCCAGGTGTGAGGACTGTGTGCCGCAGTCGGCTCTGCATGGGAAGCAGCTCTCTCAAACGTGTTTTCCGAATGCTCCGGGTACCTCCTTTGTGTTGAGCTTAAAGGTTCCCTGTGGTGGAGAGTCCGTGTCGGTGTGGAGGTGGGATATAGTAACCTTCGCCGGCGAGGACACACGGCTGCCCCGAACCAGTGCACGGGGCACAGAGAGGCCCCCGGCAGGGCAGGCTGTGTCATGACCCATCTGTCTAGGAGGCACTCTGAATGGGGTGTGAGCCTGAGACTAGGAGGGTTTCAGGGAGGTCAGGCCATCAGATGATGAGGGCAAAGAGACTGGTCACAGACTTCCGGGACAAAGAGTCAGCATGTACTGGTCACCTGACATGGGACACTGTGTCCAGGACGGTGGCACTGCTTGGGATGGTTGGAGGGATGAAGCGTGGGAAGGAATGGCACAGGGTCTGGCTGGAGACCCAGGAGGGCCCTGTCAGGCTCCCGGAAGGTGCCAGTGGGCTGGCCGGCTGCAGACAGCTAGAGATAGCTTGCAAAGAGGCAGGCTGGGCTCAGTGTCATGGTCACAGTGTCCAGAGCACTATATTTTCGATTTCGTGAGATTTTATCTGATAGGTTCAACAAAGTGAAATGATTCTGGTTGAAGGTGATGTGAGGGAAAAAGAGGTGAAGAGTGCCCCGACTCTGAGACAGCCTCAGAGGGTGTTCCGTGACCGCAAGAGTGCCATGGCATGGAGTTTGAAGCCACGGATGGTAGGAAAGCTCCACTTCAGGTACTAGGTATGCAAAGGCCCTCTTCTGTGTCTTACAGTCACAGGCACTCAGAGAGGCCACTCTGTCTGCTCCTTTTAACCGAGGGTGAGCAGATCTTGCTTCAAAGTCACCGACCCTTAATCTATAAACTGACAGGTGGTCATTTAATCCGTAAGTGTTTGAGATGACGCTGTGTCTAATTCTAAGCCGGAGACTTTCGGTCTTGAACACGCTGTGCTTACCCAAAGGCCGCTGCTCAGACTTTACCAAGCCTGCTGTTGTCCCGCAGTGCATCGTCGCCACCGTGGCTTTCGGAATGGGCATTAACAAGGCGGACGTCCGCAGGGTCATTCACTATGGCGCTCCCAAGGAAATGGAGTCCTACTACCAGGAGATCGGAAG
>NW_006204462.1:780359-791658 GCF_000334495.1 Tupaia belangeri chinensis | reverse complement strand
TGTGGCGCCCCCAAGGAAATGGAGTCCTACTACCAGGAGATCTGAAGAGCCGGCCGCGACGGACTCCCCAGCTCCTGTCATGTTCTCTGGGCCCCGGCAGACATGAACTTGAACAGGTACAAGGGTTTATGCTTTTACTCTTCATTTCTTTCTTTCCATGTAAGCTTCGAATGTATTTGAGGCAATGTCCAAACTTTCAATTAATTGGTAAATGCCTTCAAAGTTAAAAAATAAAGCCGGTGGGGACATTGAAGAGGGGTATTTGTGGTAGTGTTGCCACACAGAGGGGGCTGATTCCGCCATGCCTGCTGAGTGTGAAGGACTCGCTAACCCAGGACCTGGATGTCACAGAGCGCCTGTGGCGTGCCACCCTGTCAGCGGGCAGGTCTCAGGCCTGCTCACGTGTGCACCTTCAGCGGGGCCACTGTGGATGTCGTTGGCTTCGCTTCTGGTTCTTTCTCTGTGACTGCGACTGTGCCAGTCCGTCAGACTGACCCGCTTGTCTCCTTGGTGAGTCCCACGAGAACGTGCACCTCTCCTTGACGGCATGAGAATGATCACGCTAGGCTGCCCTGCTTCGTGCCGTGTGGACACTCACATTGAGATGCAGGAAACCCCTTCTCCGCGAGGGCTCTGCGAGTCTTTCGTTGGTACTTAAGTTCGGGAGAGTCATCAGAAAGGAAAGCTTCCTGAGCAGTTCTAGAGGCAGGGTTTCCCAGCCGGTCCTCTCATCCCGGGGGAGCTATCTGGGAGAAAACCCTGTGCGCGGTAACTGCCAGGGCTGCAGGGAAGGTTGTTCAGAAGGCACCTCCACGTGCGGAGCAAGCTGAGCTCTGGAGGGGCACATTAGGTCATGTCACTGCAGTAGAGTGGAAGAGGTTCCTACCCTACACAGTTTGGCTTGGTTTTAAAACGATGTTTTCTTTTGAATGCCCACCTGTGTTCCAAGGATTGCGCTGTGTCTTGGTGACCCAGTCGTGAGTAAGAGCAGACGTGGTGCCTGCGTTTGTAGCGGGTCGTCGAGACAGTCATGGCGTACTTTCCCGTGGCTGTCCACGCGGAAGTGGTCACGGCGTCCCCGATGTCCTGCTGGACTCACCGTGTAACCAGCGGGAGGCACACAGTCACAGACTCGTGGGGTCGTTTCCTTGTGCTCTTTTTGCACGTGAAAGTTCAGTAATCAACAGTTTTTTGAAAAGGAGTCATGCAGATACGGTCGTACCTTTGTCCCAGAGTCTGCAGGAAGTCCTGGGGAGAGCTAGGAAGGCTAGCGCACGGGGTGGGCGTGCGCAGCAGCAGGTGGGGGTTGCCGGGCTACCGGGCCAGACGTCTCCTGAGGAAGAGGCATCTTACACTAGAATCTGACAGAGGGACTGGTCCAGCGCTTGTGTATAATGTATTTATCTCAGAGCCCCAGCCCAGGCCCAGTGCCCGCATTGGCTGGGATTTTATGTACTCACAACCAACAGTTACTGTAATATTTTTACTAAAGAGGGTAACTTGCAAACTAATTTTAATTCAATAAATTTTCGACTCTTAACCAATTTCTTTTAAGACATTGTATTTAAAATCTTTTTAGTTGCTCATACTCTGTAGAATATTGTCTTTCAACTATCTTAGTAGTCCCAGAAGATAACCGTCCACTTCACTTGCAGGTAGAGCTGCTGAGTGTCACTGATGAGAGTAGTCGCACGGAGATGCTCTGAGCACCCTGAGGAGAGGGCAGCCCCGAGAGCGGGCATTTTCCTTTTCCTCCTGTCCAAGGAGGAAGGCGTGTTGAGCTGATAGAGAGCAAGTAGAACAAAGCCAAAAGGAGCTGACCTCTGGCCTGGGCTAGGAGGCGAGTGGGGCTGGCCACAGCATGAGGGTCAGCAGTGAAGGACTGGGGCCGGGCCGGCAGGCGTGGGGTGGTCCTGAGCAGCAGCCCCTTCTTGGTGTGGACTTGGCAGGACGCCTGAGGGTCGTGCGGGGCCACCTGGGTCACTGAGGGGAGTGTCATGGGCTGTGTCACCTCTGAGATCGCATGAGCGAACGGCTGAAATCTGTTCAGCTCAGACTTTCACTTACTCTCGGAAAGATGTACCAAGATGTTAGAGATTGTCGTCATACAGCAGATTAAAAAGTCTTTAATGTTATGTAACAGCTTTAAATAAATTCAGTATTATGGCAGAAGGAAAAAGCAGAAACGAGCTATCATCGGTTGAGGAGAGAACTTACTTCTGACCGCTCCTTGGTGCCCTGCAGTGTGGATGGTACAGACAGGCGGTTAGGAGGGCCGACAGACGGAAGCCCCTCTGCAGGCCGGGAGCTTCTGTTAGTGCTCTTGTAGAAAATAAAGACCAAGCCTTTACCGATAGGAGGTGAGAACTCATGTCCTAGAGGAGGGACCAGCAGCTGGCGTAACGGCTATGTCGCTGGACTCCCACGTAGTCAACCGCGGTTTGAGTCCCAGACCCGGTGGCTTAAACTCATGCCGGGCGTGTGTGTGTGCGTGCCCAAGATCCCGAGAGGAGAATGGAGGAGAGGGGATTGTGGTGTGAGGCCTCTCCCCGGGGGGGTGATTTCTCGCTTTCTATCGCTCTGGCTCTGTCTTTCTGGTGAGCGCACGCGCCCTATAGCAAAAAAATAAGGAGGAGAGGGGATTGTGGTGTGA
This sequence comes from Tupaia belangeri chinensis, assembly GCF_000334495.1. Taxonomy (NCBI): domain Eukaryota; kingdom Metazoa; phylum Chordata; class Mammalia; order Scandentia; family Tupaiidae; genus Tupaia; species Tupaia belangeri. The sequence goes on along the minus strand of NW_006204462.1, from coordinate 789,005 downwards.
CCATCCCTCCTGGGGGGTGATTTCTCGCTTTCTATCTCTCTGTCTCTGTCTTTCTGGTGAGCGCAGACGCCCTATAGCAAAAAAATAAAAAACCTCTCCATATGTCCTAGAGGAAGGCTGGGTAGAAGCCGACACGCCCTTATCAAAGTGAAAAATCCGTAGGACTCACAGTAACTTGTCAAAGGTTGCTGAAGAATGGGTATTTGAGGATCAGCAGATTGCGGAGTGCTTACGTCACTGGACTCCCATGTTGTCGACTATGGTTCAAGTCTAGGAACAGTGGCTTAAAAACCCATGTGTGGTGCATGCCCAAGATCCTGAGAGGAGAATGGAGGAGAAGGGATTGCAGTGTGGTCTTCCCCCCCCGGGGGGGCGTTAGTTCTTGCTTTGTCTCTCTGTCTCTTACCTCTTCAGCGAGTATACAACCCCTGTAGCAAAAATCTCTCTCTCAAAAAACAAAAACTGCTAATATGCATTTCTGTGCTGTTCCTAATCAACAGGCACCGCCTTACCGAGATAGCCAATGAAAAGTTTCGCTCACACAAATTAAAGATGATGGCAAAGATGGAGAAGTACCTTCACTCCAGCAGGTGTAGACGGAGGTGTGTGTCATTCACTCTACATCAGTTAACATGGATTTACAGATTGTGTTCTAAGAGAACGTTTTGTGGGTTGGTTCAGCCAGTAATGTGGTTGTTAAGGTGAGTGGGTCTCACATGGTCAACCATGTGGTTTGATTCCCAGACCCGGTGGGTGCATGTGCATGTGTGCCCAAAGTCTTGAAAGGAGGAAGATGAGAAGGGATTGTGGCACAACAGTCTCCCAAGGGATGTGCTCTCTCCCTTTCTCTTTCGCGCTCTCTCTGTCTTCGCTGAGTGCACACACCCTCTGGCAAGTTTGGAAAAAGAAGAAACTTGCTAAATAATTACAGGTGTTAGAAATATTAGTTGGTAGTACATGCATGCTGAAGTTTTAAGGCCACTGTCTTGTACCTGAGTAAGCCGGCGTAAACACAGCTGCTCCTTATGAGTGCCCTGTTTCACCTCCATGGACTTAGGGACCCCTCTCCGTCTGTGTGAGTCCCGGGAACCCTGTTTCTTAGCCTCGGTGGCTTTCCCCGGTTGGTTGGTACTCACTACCCGGCGCGTCAGGGTCACACGCGTTTCATCGGTAAGTTCGCACTCTGTCGTGCCCCGTAGGAGTAAACGAGAGACTGCACTGGCTTTCTCTTACTGCGGGGGGTGCCCTGTGCCTTTCTGGTGTGTGTCTCAGGCTTTTGTATGGGTAAAGTCGCATTGTTTACTGTGGTGTGCGCGACACCGTGGCACCAGCGTACCGCAGGTGTCGCCTTAAAGCCCCTCGGCGAGGAGTGCCTATAACGAGGTCACAGGTGAATCTAGGAATGACGATTTTGCTTCGGCATTTTCAGTAATGAACTTAACATGTGTCTTGTTTAATTTAAAATCGTCTTTTGGACAGAATCATCTTGTCTCATTTTGAAGACAAAGAGCTACGAAAAGCCTCCTTGGGCGTCACGGGGACTGAAAGGTGCTGCGACAACTGCAGGTCCAGGTAAAGGTCGCTTCTAGCAGACACTTCAGTCTCTGCTTTTCCTCCTTTTAAAGTCATATTTAACTGGCATTTTCTTGACTGATGTAGTACATTTATTTAAAGACAAAAACAAAATTTAATTTTAAAGAAATAAAGCAGTGGGACCAGCAGTTGGTGTAATGGCTATGTTGCTGGACTCCCATGTAGTCAACCGTGGTTTGAGTTCCAAACCCAGCGGCTTAAACTCACTCTGGGTGCTTGTGCGTGTGTGCCCAAGATCCCGAGAGGAGAATGGAGGAAAAGGGGTTGCAGCGTGGACATCCCCAATGGAGGAAAAGGGGTTGTGGTGTGGACATCCCCGTGGGGGTGATTTCTCACTTTCTGTCTCTCTGTCTGTCTCTGTCTTTCTGGTGAACGCACATGCCCTATAGCAAAAACCTCTCCAAAAAAAGAAAAGAAAAGAAATACATCAGCGACACGGTAAACAAAGTGTCACCGAGTTAAAAGTTACATCGAGTGAAATTATCTACTGGGTAGTTGGAAAAGTCACGACACTTTTTTGCATAGAAATACATGTCATTACTGGGGCTGGGAGATGCCGTGGTGGTCAAGGGCACTGGGCTCCTACATGACTGACCATGGTTCGAGTACTGGACCTGACGGCTTGCTTTCTCACTCCTTACCCCCCCACTCTGTCCCTGTCTGGTCAGATTTAAATAAATAAGCACATAAATTAAAAATTAAAATAATTAAAAAAAAACACATCATGACTTTTCCAATGGCCAGCGTAAGATGGATTAAAATGTGACCCTGTCCTGTAAGCTGCCCATGAGGTGTCCAGTGTGAGAGTAATTGTATAGGCAGGTTAAAAAACAATGAAACATTAAATTCTATGAAAACAGATCAGAGAAAACTGAAGCTGTCTTAATACCGGGCAGTGGGTTTCAGAGCAAAGGCTTCCACCGGGGTAAAGAAGGACGCCGCGTGATGTGGAAGGGTCGGTCCCCGGTCTGAGCACACAGGGAGTGTGTGCTGGTAGAGAGCATATGTGTGCGCGTGAGAGGGCCACGCGGTGTGAGACGTGTCCTCTGTGACCCATATCCTCGGCCATGTGGGTCCTGGCTACATGCGCAGCATTTTCAGGCTGACCTGGGGTCGGAACCTGAGGGTGGCCGTGTGGCTTCCAGCACTGCACTGAAGTTGGCTCTTCTACCGACTGCCAGGCTAGGCCAGTTGTGCTTAAGGAACAATTATTGCATAGGAGACTTTTTTTTTTTTAAGTTATAAACTTTTCCCCCAGAAACAGAACAAAACTTTTCCTCCAACACAGCCTAACACAGAAGTCCACCGTTTCCACAGTGGAGCAGAAAGCTGCAGCTGTGACCCTGAGCTCTGCTTGCCTGGCCTCCTCTTCCTCCCTCCAAGGTCGGGAGGCTCCTCCCTGAGATGGCCTGTGCTGCTCTGTGACCCGCAGCGCAGTTCGGCTTTGGTTTTTCACGGCTGCCGTGAACTTTACTTGTCACTTCGGAAGCAGCCGGCACGCTGGAGGTGCTGTCTACTTGGCTCACTGTCATGCCGAGTCTCCTTATTTCTAAGTACAGGCCGTGGCCACACCCTGGCCTTCTGATACCCTGTCATTTTACTCAGGTTGGGCCGCTGCCCCTCTGTGGAGGACCCGGACGATGCCCTCCAGGACTTTGGCCTGCAGGCATTCCAGCTGCTGTCTGCTGTGGCCACCTTAGGCGAGAGGTTTGGAGTGAGGCTCCCGATACTATTCCTCCGAGGGTCTGTAAGTACATCTGACAGCCTCCGTAGCTCTTCTGTTACGCCGTTATGCTCTCCTTAGAGATTCGCTGCGCCATGACGAGCTTTGGCTGCAGATAAATTACTAGGAGCTTGGAGAGTCAGAGTCCCAGTGAGACCGAGGGCCGTCCCTTCTGAGAAAGCCCGCCTTGGCGGGGCTGAGGCTCAGGTGCGCCTTGGTCTAGAAGCAGGGTCAGCCCTAGATCAGCCCTTCTCGGCATAATTAAGGGAAGTTAACTTTCATGTGTCAAGGGGCACCTAGTGGAGAACCAAACTGCATCTTTCCGTGTCCGGGAAAATTATTGCGGTTAAATTATTTGAGCAAAGTTTTGGTCTCAGGGATTGTTTTGTGAATGTCTAATACGTGTTTGGCAGCATTTTTGCTTTTTCCTTCTATTCTCTTTTCTAACAGAAGTGTTTAAAATCCCAGGAAAATGTCTTCCTCTTTTCTTTTGCTTTACCAATGAATATCAGTTTGATTGAGCTACTTTCTATTCTCAGTGAGGAGCTGGCAAGCTTTATGCTCCCAGCCGTGGCCAGCTTTGAGGAAGACTCAAACCGCAGTGTCTGGGACTTCCCTACTGACCCTTCATATATGTGGGTTATCCTGATTTAGAAGGCTACAGGGGAGGCCAAGTGACACATGTTGATATTAGAATAAACAAATCAAGACTGGGAAATAGTTTACCTGGCAAACGTGCATTTATTGAGAGTGTACGTAAAAATCTTACATTGTACGTAGAATCTTAAAAATCATTTATGAAGGGACCAGCAGTTAACGTCATGGCTATGTTGCTGGACTCCCACGTAGTCGATCACGGTTCGAGTCCCAGGACCCAGTGGCTTAAACTCTCACTGGGCGCATGTGCGTGCATGCCCAAGATTCCTAGAGGAGAATGGAGGAAAAGGGATTGCAGCATGGCCATTCCCCCTGGGGGGTGATTTCTCGCCTTCTGTCTCTGTTTCTGTCTTTCTCGCGAGTGCACACGCCCTATAGCAAACAACTGATGCCCCCCCAAAAAAAATAATAATTTATGCCAACAGTTTAAAATCAAGTACTTGAATGTTCATGTAAATATTTTTTGAGTTTTTATTTGGTTAGAAACGAACATTTAAGTTGATTGTGAAATATTTTTAATGGTATATTTGGAAACTTTTATTAACTTCAGGACTGATGTTTTTAGATTTTGATGGAGTTTAAAGTTTTGTTTTTTTTTAATTACAAGTTTGATTAGAAATTTCATTGTGTAAGAGTGGTACTGTGTTTTCTTAGGTGAAGACTTGTAGCAAGGGACAGCTCAACTGTAATTGCTATCTGTGAAAGTGTCTAGTCTCTGCCACCTTCAAGACCTGTGTCTCCCAGCTGGAGGTACAGTTTACCACAATTACCCCGTTTTAATTTGATAGGACTCTGTCGTACCCAGTGTCAACAAGGAGGTGCCAGCAGGCCCCTCCACAGCTGCCCTGGCCCGGCCACAGGAGGGATCGGGTTTCACCTGTTATTTGAAAACCAAGTCAGGCAGCCTGCTTGACAGTCTCTTCTGGGAGTTCTCAAATTAAGAAGTTGATCCTTTGTGAAATTTTATATACCCTTGCTAGATCAAAGTGTAAAACTTTGTAAAAAGTGCCACTTCGTGAGAGTTTGCAGACACTCGGTGCTCTGAAATGAGGCAGGTGTTCCCCGTCTGGTGATCTTGTCTGCTGGGGTATTGCACTAAAAATTATCATAATTCCTCTGAGAACTTAGTGAGTTGTTCCCCTACAACTAATTTAGGAAAAATGAGTATCTTTGTAGGTGATTTTGATCTGCACACTGGTAAGAGTGTTGGGCCGAGAGCCGCTGGTGTTCGGTGAAGGGGTGGTTGTGTAAATCCGTGCACGTGCAGTCCCATCAGCACAGGGCCCTCTCTTTGGCAGGGTTTCCTAGGTTGTGTAGAGGCACATAGCCTGCAGCTGGTGACTGCAGTTAAACGTTTTGCTTTAAAGCTCGGTTTTGATCAGAGACGAGACAGTGGCAGTGCTGCCCGAGGAAGTCCACGTCAGCCGTCTAGGCCGCTCCCTGGGAGCCTTCCAGGCCTCGTGAGCGCTCTCAGGTGTGCAGTGGCCGTGGCTTTGGAGAAGCAGAGACAGCCCCTGACTTGTGTGACCAGGAGGCTGTGAAACCGCCTTCCTGACCACCTTACCACCCTGCTGTGGCTCCCAAACTAGGCAACGCTTTCAAATCTCCAGAAAGTGTGTGCACTCGTCAGGGAGACAGAGACAGGGAGCACGGCAGAGGGAGAGACCACCCACTGCCCCGTGGGTGGTCACCCCGAACCCCTTCGCCGCCTCTCCTCCATCCTGACAGGATTCTGAGTGTGCCACCGGCCGACACCCCAACCGCGCATGGCCCCTAGGCTGCAGGCCCGGCTGGACGACTCTGCTGTGAGGGGGACCTGTCCACAGGTGGCCGTTGGGGCTGCCGTGGCTTTCCCTCTCTGGTTTCAGACTGTCCGAGAGGACATGTCACCCGTTCTAACGTTCCGGACAGACGGTTCCCCGGGACTGGAAGTATTCCACGCGAGAACAGCTGCTTTATCTTCTGGTGCTATTTGCACGAGGAGCCGCAGCCCTCAGTGACTTCCTGGAGCCCAGAGTGCAGCTGTGAGCTTTGTCCCGGCTGGTAGAACTAGCGGTGTGCCTCGGACACTGGGGTGCACTGGTGCCGGCAGCCCCCAGGGTTCCCGCTTCCCGAGCTGTAGTCGAACTGCCCACCCACTGCCTGCGCCCACCTCTGTGGACACTCTGGCACTTCAGGGCCAGGGCTGGACTGGGCGAGACTCACCACCTCACGGAAGGTGCTGGCAGAGGGAGCAGGCAGCGCTCAGCACACAGCACACCGCACAGCGCAGGGGTGGCCACGGCGGGCAGTGCGGCCGGAGCTCGGGAGGGAGCCTGCCCGGGGCCGGAGAGGTCTGTGCAGGTGTCGCCCGGACTTGGTGTTTTGTGAGGGATCCAGGCAGTGGTGGCGAGATTGCCAGTGTTGCCCGCCGGACGTTGGGGGAGGAGGCAGGGAGGGTCCAGCTGGAGGGGAAGGCAGAGGCAGTCCTGAGGCTGCTGGAAAGGGGAGGGAGCCCCTTTCTGCAGCCCGCCCGCCCGTGCCGTCTGCTCTGCGATGCAGACTCTGGGCCCAAGCTCGGAACTGGGGTATCTCCATGAGGGTGGCGGCCACCAAGCCTCCTGCTGGCCCTGGTCCCAGGACTGGGCCTGCCACACAGGCCTGCCGGGGCAGGGTGCCCTCCCGGGCCCTGCCGTGCTGGCCGGAGTTCACGTGAGGACGTGGCGAGGTTTTCTCCCGCCAGTACTGCTGCGGAATCCTGCCTTTCTCAGAAACACCGAGGACGTGTGTGTGTGCTCTGGCTGGTCCCTCTCTTGCTCTCCCACCTGCTCGCCGCAGGAGTTCCACGTTTCCTGAGGTGAGAGTTTTGGGACTCTTCTTTTTTTTTTTTCAACCTTTTCTTTAGGCATGGCCCCCTCCTGTCGACCTCCTGGCTGTGACCCTGTGCCACCAGGCTGGCTCTTTATCAGACAGGATCTAGGGTGCCACCCCGGCAGGCCCCCAGCTGCAGGCCTCCCGTGGTGGCCTCCCAAGTCACAGGACTGCAGGAGAACTCTGCTGTGCCTGGCCTCCAGTGCAGCTCGGTAAGGGAGAGAATAAGGCGCAGACCCTCACTGGGGTGTCACCTGTCATCGGGAGGCGTCGTGCCCAGAGCTGCAGGAGTAGAGGACTGTGCACCTCTCCCCCTCCCCTCCGCGGGCAGTGACGGCCTCGACCGGGCCAGGCTTTACTCTGCGCAGACGCGGCGTCCCCAGTCCCAGCCCGCTGCTCCTTGTGCTCGCCTAGCACTTCCCAGCAAGGTTTTCAGGGGGGGTCTGCGGTCGGCGAGCACGTGTGTGTGCCGCATCGAGGCCTCCTTGACAGCCCATGGCCAGGCCCCGTGTCTCAGGAGCAGCTTCCTCATCTAGACAGCCCTGCTGTGTCGGAGGGCGCCCGGAAACAAGGGTCGTGGGGACATATCCTGGGCATGCGACAGGCAGACCACCTTGCAGGGAGCGGAGGGCGCTCTGCTCCGCGGAGGAAGCATCCGTCCATTGTGTGAAGCCCCTTCCCATATTCTGCCGCAGCCCTGCTTTTAGGAAGTGTTACTTGGTCCAATTCTGATTCTAGCTGAAAAGGAATATTATCCTTTAAAACGGGCCTTTTTTTTTCTATTTTTTATCAGAGAGCAATCTCTCTCCTCTGCTCAGTGGTTGCCATGGAAACCAGACTGCAGACTTACTCAGTGCAGTGTCCAGAGCTTATTGATCACAAGGGAAGGCACCGCCACTCCATTCGGGTGGGAAAGAGGCTCAGTGTCCCCCGCTAGTGGACGAGCTCGTTCCTGCCAGGCCACTCCTGCTCGTGAGGGGACAGCAGGGACAGCACCTGAGTGCAGGTGTGTGTCTGCGGGGCTGTGTGCGTGCACGCGTGCACGGTGTGGCGGTGAGCACGTGGGGCTCGCACCTGGAGGCCTGGCCGCCCCAGCTGCAGTGCGGACCTCAGGCCGCATTCTCGCAGCTTTGGCCGGGGCTGGCTGCTAGCAGCGTGAGTGACCCGGGCCCAGGACAGACCCGGACCTCAGCGCTCCGCCCGGCCCAGGCCCAGGACAGACCCGGACCTCAGCGCTCTGCCCGGCCCAGGCCCAGGACAGATCCAGACCTCAGTGCTCCGCCCGGCTCTGATCTGTGCTGCCCAGTCAGCCTGTGTTTAATAACGTGACAGTATTTATTTAAGGTATGCAGTATGGCATATGAGACCGCACATGCACACGTGTATGGCTGCCATGTGTGCCTGCACGTGTGTATGTAACATGGCCTCTGTGGGACATAGCCACCGCTGCTCACGTGACCTTGTTTTTGTTAGCTGGCAAAAGCCTCACAGAAGCGCTCACCCAGCGAGGTCTCCATGGCAGCTCAGGCCCCTTAACCATAGCCCTCAGCCTGCTCACCTGCAAGGGTGCTGTCTCACTGAGGCGGTCCCTCGAGTCAGGGTTCACCGAGGCAGCAGCTGCTGGCAAAGACAAAGGAGCCCCGGGCCCGGCAGGTGGCATGAGGCCAAGGGCACTGGACTCCCACGTGGCTGACGGCAGTTTGAGTCCCGGACCTGGTAGCTTGCTTTCTCACTTTCCCTCTCTCCTTTCTCACTCTGTCCCTCTCTGGTCAAATTAAAAAATAAATAAAATAAATAAATACATAAAAACAAAAAAGAAGGGG
>NW_006204462.1:774177-780037 GCF_000334495.1 Tupaia belangeri chinensis | reverse complement strand
CTCCCACGTGGCTGACTGCAGTTTGACTCCCGGACCTGGTAGCTTGCTTTCTCACTTTCCCTCTCTCCTTTCTCACTCTGTCCCTCTCTGGTCAAATTAAAAAATAAATAAAATAAATAAATACATAAAAACAAAAAGGAAGGGGCCAGCCTGTCCTGGGTGCGGAAGCCTCTAATGCGTCCCATTAATGCCCGTGAGCCAGTGTGGCGCCAGCTCATCACGTAGCTGCCCCAGCGAGACCGGTCGTTTCTGCGTAAGCGTAATCGAGCGTGGCACAGAGCCTGCCGACTACGCCTGTGCAAGCCTTTCTCTTTTCAAGGTTTACTTACCTGTTTATGAGCGAGGAAGCCACTGGCTTCCCACAGGGTCAGAGATCCTGCTGCCTCGCCTCCTGCCTGCCTCGGAGCACAGGCACGAACTGCTGCCTGGCCTGTGCAGGTTGGGCCGCAACCAATCCCAGGCCTTCCGCGTGGCCCCCGCCTCTGGTAGGCAGTGTCTTAGCAGGACGCCCCCTGCAGCCGGGCCTGTGTTTGGAGCACAGCTCCTGGGCCTGCTGCCTGGTCGCCGGGGGGTTCCCCTGAGTTACCTGACCCAACCCTTGTTCATCAAGGGTCCCCTGACTCTGTCCTTTGCAAGGGGCCAAGTGTGCTTACCTGTTTGTGCAAGGGCATGCCTTAGAAATGGCACGAACAGGGCCAGGGACCTGTGCCAACGTGTGTGTGCTGTACTTTACGTCTGCATGGCTCACACTGGGAGACCCTCAGCTACTAAACAGCTGTGGTTGCATGTGAGGCTGCTGTTCCGAGCTGGGCAGGTGCGGTTGAGACACAGTGCTGTGGGGACACTGACCTACACGGGCAGGCCCTGTATTCACACACGTGCCACCTCATGCACACCGGGTGTGCCCGTCCCCAGATCCAGTGTGAAGATGCTGTTAGGGTCACCGGTCTTTTTTTCTCTCTTTCTCACTTTCGTAGAAGAAATAAACTTCAAAAAATGTGTCATCCTACCTATTTTAGACTACTTGTATTCAAGTTTGTAACATCTCAAAACCATAAAGATATCATTCCCATCAGTTGGATAAAACCAAGTGTTTTTTATTTGTTTTTTTTTTTTTTAAGATGAATTTTTGCTCAAGGGTGTGTGTGCTCACTGGAGAGACAGAGAAAGTGAGACCCCCTCCCCTTTTGGGAGGCATGGCCATGCCTCAGTCCCTTCTCCTCCCTTTTTCTCTCAGGATTTTGGGCATGCACGTACTTGCACCCAGTATGAGTTTCAAGCCTCTGGGCCTGGGACTCGAACCGCAGTTGGACAGGGAATCCAGTGGTGTAACTGCTATGCCACCTGCTGGCCCCGACATGTCCTCAGTCGAGTCTTACAGTTGCCTGCGTTATGTCTGTTGCAGCTCTTCCTGTTTATTCTTTTAATTTTGATCTTTGAAGTGGTGTGCATTGGTTAGTAAGCCTTCATTAGAACATAGATGACATGAGAAATTCTAGAAGTGTTCAGGATGTAGTAACTTCTAGACACCCTCAAGGATGAACGTTTTATCCGTGGCCACAACCTGACACAGCCCTGCCGCCCCGATCACTTCGGCTCACTGAAACAGTGCGTGTTCATCACTGGGTTCTACATGACAAGGTCACACTGCAAAGTAGTCCAGATAGTCCTCTTCTGTGATCAAGAAGCTATCAGTCAGGGCCTCAGGTGATGTGGTGATGAAAGCACTGGACTCCCACTTGGCAGACTGCGGTTCGAGTCCTGGACTTGGCGGCTTGCTTTCTCTTTCTTTTCTCAGGATTTTGGGCATGCACGTACTTGCACCCAGTATGAGTTTCAAGCCTCTGGGCCTGGGACTCGAACCGCAGTTGGACAGGGAATCCAGTGGTGTAACTGCTATGCCACCTGCTGGCCCCGACATGTCCTCAGTCGAGTCTTACAGTTGCCTGCGTTATGTCTGTTGCAGCTCTTCCTGTTTATTCTTTTAATTTTGATCTTTGAAGTGGTGTGCATTGGTTAGTAAGCCTTCATTAGAACATAGATGACATGAGAAATTCTAGAAGTGTTCAGGATGTAGTAACTTCTAGACACCCTCAAGGATGAACGTTTTATCCGTGGCCACAACCTGACACAGCCCTGCCGCCCCGATCACTTCGGCTCACTGAAACAGTGCGTGTTCATCACTGGGTTCTACATGACAAGGTCACACTGCAAAGTAGTCCAGATAGTCCTCTTCTGTGATCAAGAAGCTATCAGTCAGGGCCTCAGGTGATGTGGTGATGAAAGCACTGGACTCCCACTTGGCAGACTGCGGTTCGAGTCCTGGACTTGGCGGCTTGCTTTCTCTTTCTTTCTCTCTCTGGTCAAAATTAAATAATAGTAATTCGTAAATAAATAAATAATTCTTTTAGGAGAAAAAGCAAAGCAGCTAATACCTGGGTGTGGGGCTGCGTGCCTGTCATCCCAGCTGTGTGGACGCTGAAGGAGGGTCGTGGTTACAGGCCAGCTGAGCAATGTCCCGAGACTCTTTTTGTAATAAAAAGGAAAGAAAGAAACTGTAGGTCAACTTGGGGAGCTGCCACGGCAGCGCCGAGCTCCAGACTGCACTGCAAGGAAGCCTCTGTGCTGCCCGCTCCGGGGCAGCGCCGTGCCTGTGGGTGCCGAGCGGGCGGAGAGCTGGCTTCTCTAGGCACATGTCCCCGTGCCACAGCCGTGTCGGGGGCGCGGGCTGCAAATCACTCCTGGAACCCAAGCTGAAAGAGGCCCGAGAAATACGATTAGAGCCTCCACACTCGCAGTGGGAGTTGCAGTCGGTGGACGGTAGGCCGACTCTTGGGGTGCTCCGCACCTACCACAGGCATTTAGACAGGAGAGGCTTTCCAGGAGGCCCGGGTTGGTACGTGCTGCACACCGGGAGGCTGTGCTGACACTGCAGCGTGGGGGACCGGGGACGAGAGGCCACAGGAACGAGGAGTTGTCTGCAGGCCGAGGGCAGGGGATCCTCTCTGCTGCAGGGCGGGAGGGGCCACACCGTGGGCTGACTCCTCAGCACGTCCTCAGCACCAGGGTGGTGAAGAGCTTCCCGCAGGAATTCTCTCTGCACTTGCTCTGGCACACCTCAGTGGGGCAGCCGAGCCAGGGACAAGTGGGCGACTTGGCAGAGCGCCACGTCCGGGCATGGTGCGGGAGCCCTGGGTTGCTCGTGGCCCTCACGATGGCCGCTGTTGGGCCTCACACGTTGCTTTGACACTCGTGGCTCTGTCTGGAACTGCAGGGTCGCTGTTGTGAGCAAACGGCAAGTGGCCCTTCGAAGGTCAAGGCCGCCCCGTAGCCTCGAGGTAAAGGGCTGGGTCCCACATGGCTGACCACAGTTTGCATCCTGGCCCTAGTGGCTTGACAAACACTCCGGGCATGTGTGCATGCCCATCATCCTGACGAGCTGGAGACATGGAGAACGGATTGTGGCCTGATTGCACCTCACTGGGGCGTACTTCCTCCCCGTTTCTCCACTCCGTCCTGTCCCTCTCTGGATCTCTGTCTCTGGTGAGTGCATGTGCCCTCGGGCAACTGAAAAAATGTTTTAAAAAAGGTCTAAATAGCAAACGGTAAGTATTCTAAACCATACCCCACCCTGGACATTGGGAATGTGTTTGAATTATACATGAAGTGTCCTGCTATTATTTAAAACGCAAAAAGGGTGCTTGGTCATGCGCTTATGGTGAGCTTAGCTTGGGGGAGCACAGGTGTACAACAGGTCTGCGGGGCTTTACCTGAAATGCAGTTTCAGCGCACGGAGTCAGTACATGGTCCGTGTCCCGTTTCACCCGTTGAGGGGCCCGGGACCCTAACTGTGCCCCTCGTTTCAGAGCTCTCGGCGTCTTCCGGATGGATATCGCAGCCACGAGTTCTTTGGTGCCGGCAGGGACCGTGCGGAGAGCTGGTGGAAATCTCTTTCCCGTCAGCTCATAACTGAGGGATTCTTGGTAGAAGTTCCAAGTTCCAGTAACAAATTTGTGAAGATCTGCACCCTCACAGAAAAAGTACGTCATGGAGAAGCCTGCCTCTGACGTACGTATCCTCGGGCTGCACTAAGAGGTTTCTCTTGCTTTGGGTAGGGCAGAAATTGGCTTCACAAGGCCAGTGCGCAGTCTCCTCAGCGGCTTCTCCTTCATCCTCCCGGAAAGAGCGTCCTCCTGCCAAGGTTCGTTCTCGGCTCTTCCCTTTGACCTGCGGGGTGCGAGTGGCCCCAGCTGCGCCTGTCTCCGAGCACACAGCTGCCCGCTCGTTTCTCCTGCGTGTCGTCGAGCAGGTTTGGGGAAGGGCGGCGGGGAGCACCCCTGCGCGGTGGCCGCTGTGGTAGCGGGAAGCGGCAGCACCGTGCTCCCCCGTGTAGACCGGAAGGGTGCCCTGGCCGCTTCCTTCTGGCTTCTTTGCATGCTGTGACCGTTCGTCAGCTTTGCCCTCTCAAACTTCTACACTCCGGAGCTTTTCGGAGGAGCCAGCTTTAAACTCATCAGTTTTCGAGGATGGCACGGGCTCCCCTGCCTGCCGACGTGAGGGTGCGGACTCGTGGGCTGGGTCATTGCGCTAACACTGCCGTCACCTTCTCTCCCTGTCCCAGCTCTAAGACTGCGTCCCCAGGCCCTGGGCAGCTCCTGAGTCACGTACCAGCAGAAGCGCCTGCGGAGAAGGTTTGCTTAGAGGCCGCTCCCACTTCCCTCATCCTTACTGATGCAACTTCCGCTTAGAACTTACACTTGATTCCGTTTTCATTAAAGAGAGGGATGGCACGTATAATAAATTAAATTCTGGAAAGTGAGCTGAGAAGACTGAACAGGTGGCACGTGTCCGAGGCTAACAGGTGTTCGAGGAACTTACTTGGGTTTTTTTAAACTTCCATTTTTTTTTAGAATTATTTCATTTATCTATGATTATAATCAAGAATTATTTATTTCATTTTTACGTATCTACCATTGTTTTATAATTTGACCAGAAACAAAGAAAGAGAGGGAAAGTGAGAATGCAAGTTGCCGGGTCCGAGACTTGAACCGTGGTCAGCCATGTGGGAGTCTAGTGCCTTAACCACCACGCCACCTGCCAGCCCTATTTTGATTCTTTTAAGCTTATTCTGTAACTCATTTGGCCTGGAGTTTGGGTGTTCCGTGATGTGCACAGATAAAAAGATAAGCTGGATTCCTGAACGTTCTCATTCGAGCTGCACCCACTCGTGCTCCGTTTTGGGTCTTTGGTAACGATTACGGTGAAAGTCCTCGTAGAACACGGGCCATGAATGAACACGGAGGCTTTTTCTGTGTTATTGAAGAATGCTGAATGTGGCTGGGTCACTTTTATAACTTCAGCCTTGCCATGTCTTCCTGACCTTTTTTCCCTGTACTTTGGGAGGGACGGGCACCGGGCCGCCTTAGACTCTTAGATGCTGGTAACTCAGAGCTGATTTTCCGGGGACATTTGTCAACTTGGCTCTGAAGAGAAAAAATCGTCATTGTGAGATTTCTATCTTATTTTCTTCACACTGAAAAGGTTTTTTTTGAAAGTTCTGGTGTTTTAACTGACCTTTCATGTTTAACAGAAGCCTGACTTGAAGATGTTTTCGTACAACACACTCGGAAAACTCTCACCTGGGAGCAGCTCCGCTAAGGGAAGGTGCGTAGTCCACCCTGCGCCCACTGCTGGGCGGCTCTCTGCTCTCTCCTCTCTCCCCTCTCCTCTCCCCTCTCCCCCCTCTCCCCTCTCTGTCCTCTCTCTCTTCTCCCCTCTCTCCTCTCTCCTCTCCCCTCTCTCTCCTCTCCCCTCTTTCTCCTCTCCCCCCTCTCCCCCCCTCTCCTCTCTCTCCTCTCTC